>NC_055698.1:25088035-25388035 GCF_017639745.1 Melanotaenia boesemani
GGTGCACCCGTCACTGCGCTGTCATCTCGGACGTGGATGCACGGCGCAGTCCCGGAACCATTTCGCTGTTTCAGCGAGGGAGGGCGCTACCGCATCACAGATGGAGCCTACTATGGTGGACGGGCTGCAGGGTGCGCCTCCTCCCTCCCTCAGGTGGAGAGGTGGGCCGCACACGCAGCCCCACCCTGGGTGTTAAGGACGATTTTGAGGGGATACAGGTTGCAGTTCGCCACCGTTCCCCCTCGTTTTGCCGGCATTTTGCATTCCCAGGCTCGAGGGGAGTCAGCCCACGTTTTTACAGGGGAAATCAGCTCCTTGTTAAACAAGGGAGCGATTTGTGTTGTACCTCCTGCCACAGTTTCAGAGCGGGTATTACTCCAGGTATTTTCTGGTCCCCAAACGGGATTCGCCCTATCCTGGATCTTCGTGCTCTGAACAGATATCTCCGGAAATTAGGGCTGGGCGATTAATCGATAAATTGAATTTTTCTGTTTTCAGGAGATTTATTTTTATGAAAATCGGGATTTTTTTTTACAGTTAGTTTAGCAGCAGACTTAGCCCTCACTCCACACCAGAACGGTGTTTGTCTGACAGATTTTCAGTGAAGTGACCCTTCACTCATGCCTGGGATTTAGCTGTGCGTATAACTGCAGTGAGAAATGCTGTTCTCTATGAGATGCAAAGTGAACTTACTCACAAACCCTAGTTAAGACAACCTTCATCAGGGAATTATTTCTGCAGTGGATCCTGTACGATAAGGATCCAGATGGAAAGAGATCACGGATGCATTGTGTCTCATATTTCTATGTACGTTGTTTATATGGTGGAAAAGCTATGACATTATATGCTTAATTTTTGCTGGCATTCATCTATATAAACAAATAAATGTTTTTAATAAGTCTATTTATGTTTTGTAAAAGAAAAGAAAAAAAATCGATTAAAATCGGAAATCAGATTTGGTTATAAAAAGTCAGAGATTTTATTTTTAGGCCATATCGCCCAGCCCTACCGGAAATACAAATTCAGGATGCTCACACACGCATCACTGTTGCGTCTTGTGCGACAGAACTATTGGTTCACTTCTGTCGACCTGAAGGACGCATATTTCCACATCCCTATCTACCCTCCTCACAGAAAATTCCTGAGGTTCGCTTTCCAGGGGATTTGCTACGAGTACCGCGTGCTTCCTTGCGGTCTCTTCTGAGACCACGGGTGTTCGTGCGGTGCAAGGAAGCGGCAATAGCTCCGCTGAGGAGCCAGGGCATCTGCTTGGCCACATACCTGGACGACTGGCTGCTGCTGGCACAGTCGGAGCAGGAGGCCAGGGCGCACACGCATGTTCTCGTGGAGCACCTGTCCGATCTGGGTTTTGTGATAAACACAGAAAAAAGCGTGCTGGCCCCAGCGGGCGCGGACCTACTGTCCAGAGACGCGCCTGTATACGGGGAATGGACTCTGCATCCAGAGGTTGTGGGACAGATTTGGACCCGTTACAGTTGGGCCACAGTAGATCTGTTTTGCCATCAAGAGGAAAATGCGCACTGCGCTCTGTTTTATTCTCTGCGCAGCATGGATGCTCCCCTGGGCGTAGACGCACTAGCGCACGTCTGGCCGCCCGGGCATCTTCATGCATTCCCTCCCCTGGCGTTGATACCCCCCACTCTGGCCAGAGTGAGGGAGTACGGCCACACACTGATATTGATAGCTCCGCTTTGGCCTGCCATGTATTGGCTGGCAGAGATATATCAGTTGCTGCATGCTCAGCCTTGGCAACTCCCACTACGCAGGGACCTGTTATTTCAGGGGAGGGGGACTGTCTTCCACCACACCCAGAACGCCTGGCACTGTGGGCTTGGCCCCTGAGTGGCTCAGTCTAGTCAGCTGTGGGACTCCCACAGCGGGTGATTTCCACTATACAGAGTGCTCGAGCCCCCTCCACTAGATCTCTGTATGGT
This sequence comes from Melanotaenia boesemani, assembly GCF_017639745.1. NCBI lineage: Eukaryota > Metazoa > Chordata > Actinopteri > Atheriniformes > Melanotaeniidae > Melanotaenia > Melanotaenia boesemani. The sequence continues at coordinate 25,089,991 of NC_055698.1, forward strand.
TCTAAGTGGGGGGTCTTCGTGGAGTGGTGCAATAGACACAGCCACGTTCCTCTTCAGTGCCCAGTAGGGGTGATTTTGTTATTCTTGCAGGACCTGATTGACAGGAAGAAAGCCTTCTCCACGGTAAAAGTGTATTTGGCAAGCTATTGCTTGCCTGTCATGTGGGGTTTGAGAAGCACATGGCGAGGTCAGCACCCATTGGTCTGCCGCTTTATGAAGGGCGCATGCAGGCTCCTTCCTGTGTCCAGACCGCTGGTACCACCGTGGGATCTGGCTGTGGTTCTGGAGGGTTAAGGGCTTAAGGGTCCTCCCCTCTTACCGGGTATGATGGCGCCTGTGTTTGGCTTTGCCGCTACCGGCAGCTGTCTGTCTAGCAAAGCGGCGTTACTGCTGCTTCTTGCTCTGCCGTTTTTGCTTAGTTCCACTAACGTTTTTGCTGCTATAGTTTACGACCGCCTGACACTTTTATCCATCGGATCTTTCATGATCGGAAAGGATACCTCATCTCCATGCGCTGGTGTTCTCCATTCTCAGCTCCCGGAGGCTGGTTTCTCATCTGGCGTCTCGGGATCACGCAGACCGCGGAGGAGAGGAAAAAGAGCTGGTGTCCAGGTGATGATCAGGTTGCTCTGGAAGTGTGGAGTGTCCGGTAAGCAACGTCGAGCGTTCATGGTCAACTGTGCTCAGTCGTTTTCCATGGGTGAGAGTTTTTCCTCCGCGTCCCTGCCTGGACATGCAGGGCCTGGACTTCTGAGGCCTTGCTATCTTCGGAGTGTTCATCCAAACTCTTCGTTTGCTTGGTCTCATTTTCCCGTTGTGAATGGATTACCAGAGAATCATGGAGTTAATCCACAGTTCCTGCGGCCCTTGACTCGGGCTGTCTCTGTAAAAAAACAGGCCCCTCTGAACTTGGCTCTCCTTTAATGCCCGATCTACATCAAAAAAAACTTGTGTGTTGAACGATTTAATTCTCTCTAAAAATCTTGATTTCCTGCTTCTGACTGAAACCTGGCAGCGCGCCTCGGACTTTTCATCTCTCATTGAACTCTGCCCAGCTGGTTACTCCTTCATCGGTCAGCCTCGGACATCTGGCCGTGGAGGCGGAGTTGCTGCAGTTTTTTAGGACCCGTTTTGCATGTCGATCCGTGAACGTCGGACACATTGCTTCGTTTGAACTGCAACTGATTAAAGTGGGTGATAAAACACCTTTTACTGCGCGATTGTCTACCGTTCCACCTGGTCAAACAGTCGGTTTTTAGTTGAATTTAGTGACTTAGTGGCTCTCATATAGCCACTGATCAAGTGGTTATTTAGGTGACTATGCGGATTAGGACCATATTTGTGGACAATGATGCTGTTCATCCTCATACACTAGTGCAGAATTAGTTGAACTGCGTTTGTCTGTGTTGCCTGCAAAGTAACATACCATATTGACGTTGGAAGACGAGTGTTCCACATGTTCAGCAGGAACCAGCGGACTGATGACTGGTGTCTGAGTGGTCACCTGGTGATGGGGTGGCCACAGAAGAGGTGGAAATCTGCAGCTGGACAAAGGGAGAAACACCATGAGTGTTGTTGTGCAGGAAATTAATGATGGTGACATGTTGTTCTGAGATGAAACCTGCTGAGACTCTGTATCTACATCTTACCTACAATTGGGGACACTTGACACACATACACTTTCTAATTAAACCAAATTGGGGACACTCATGTATTTTTATGTCTTCACCAAAAATACAACAACATCTGATGCAACAACTCAACACAGACGATCACTATTTGGGCAAGAGAAGCACACTGAAGTATACAGCTCTCATATAGCCACTGATCAAGTGGTTATTTAGGTGACTATGCGGATTAGGACCATATTTGTGGACAATGATACTGTTCATCCTCATACACTAGTGCAGAATTAGTTGAACTGCGTTTGTCTGTGTTGCTGCAAAGTAACATACCATATTGACGTTGGAAGACGAGTGTTCCACATGTTTAGCTGGAACCAGCGACTGATGACTGGTGTCTGAGGGGTCACCTGGTGATGGGGTGGCCACAGAAGAGGTGGAAATCTGCAGCTGGACAAAGGGAGAAACACCATGAGTGTTGTTGTGCAGGAAATTAATGATGGTGACATGTTGTTCTGAGATGAAACCTGCTGAGACTCTGTTATCTACATCTTACCTACAATTGGGGACACTTGACACACATACACTTTCTAATTAAACCAAATTGGGGACACTCATGTATTTTTATGTCTTCACCAAAAATACAACAACTGATGCAACAACTCAACACAGACGATCACTATTTGGGCAAGAGAAGCACACTGAAGTATACAGCTCTCATATAGCCACTGATCAAGTGGTTATTTAGGTGACTATGCGGATTAGGACCATATTTGTGGACAATGATACTGTTCATCCTCATACACTAGTGCAGAATTAGTTGAACTGCGTTTGTCTGTGTTGCTGCAAAGTAACATACCATATTGACGTTGGAAGACGAGTGTTCCACATGTTCAGCAGGAACCAGCGACTGATGACTGGTGTCTGAGGGGTCACCTGGTGATGGGGTGGCCACAGAAGAGGTGGAAATCTGCAGCTGGACAAAGGGAGAAACACCATGAGTGTTGTTGTGCAGGAAATTAATGATGGTGACATGTTGTTCTGAGATGAAACCTGCTGAGACTCTGTATCTACGTCTTACCTACAATTGGGGACACTTGACACACATACACTTTCTAATTAAACCAATTGGGGACACTCATGTATTTTTTATGTCTTCACCAAAAATACAACAACATCTGATGCAACAACTCAACACAGACGATCACTATTTGGGCAAGAGAAGCACACTGAAGTATACAGCTCTCATATAGCCACTGATCAAGTGGTTATTTAGGTGACTATGCGGATTAGGACCATATTTGTGGACAATGATACTGTTCATCCTCATACACTAGTGCAGAATTAGTTGAACTGCGTTTGTCTGTGTTGCTGCAAAGTAACATACCATATTGACGTTGGAAGACGAGTGTTCCACATGTTCAGCAGGAACCAGCGACTGATGACTGGTGTCTGAGTGGTCACCTGGTGATCGGGTGGCCACAGAAGAGGTGGAAATCTGCAGCTGGACAAAGGGAGAAACACCATGAGTGTTGTTGTGCAGGAAATTAATGATGGTGACATGTTGTTCTGAGATGAAACCTGCTGAGACTCTGTTATCTACATCTTACCTACAATTGGGGACACTTGACACACATACACTTTCTAATTAAACCAAATTGGGGACACTCATGTATTTTTATGTCTTCACCAAAAATACAACAACATCTGATGCAACAACTCAACACAGACGATCACTATTTGGGCAAGAGAAGCACACTGAAGTATACAGCTCTCATATAGCCACTGATCAAGTGGTTATTTAGGTGACTATGCGGATTAGGACCATATTTGTGGACAATGATGCTGTTCATCCTCATACACTAGTGCAGAATTAGTTGAACTGCGTTTGTCTGTGTTGCTGCAAAGTAACATACATATTGACGTTGGAAGACGAAGTGTTCCACATGTTCAGCAGGAACCAGCGACTGATGGACTGGTGTCTGAGTGGTCACCTGGTGATCGGGTGGCCACAGAAGAGGTGGAAATCTGCAGCTGGACAAAGGGAGAAACACCATGAGTGTTGTTGTGCAGGAAATTAATGATGGTGACATGTTGTTCTGAGATGAAACCTGCTGAGACTCTGTTATCTACATCTTACCTACAATTGGGGACACTTGACACACATACACTTTCTAATTAAACAAATTGGGGACACTCATGTATTTTTATGTCTTCACCAAAAATACAACAACATCTGATGCAACAACTCAACACAGACGATCACTATTTGGGCAAGAGAAGCACACTGAAGAATACAGCTCTCATATAGCCACTGATTAAGTGGTTATTTAGGTGACTATGCGGATTAGGACCATATTTGTGGACAATGATGCTGTTCATCCTCATACACTAGTGCAGAATTAGTTGAACTGCGTTTGTCTGTGTTGCTGCAAAGTAACATACCATATTGACGTTGGAAGACGAGTGTTCCACATGTTCAGCAGGAACCAGCGACTGATGACTGGTGTCTGAGGGGTCACCTGGTGATGGGGTGGCCACAGAAGAGGTGGAAATCTGCAGCTGGACAAAGGGAGAAACACCATGAGTGTTGTTGTGCAGGAAATTAATGATGGTGACATGTTGTTCTGAGATGAAACCTGCTGAGACTCTGTTATCTACATCTTACCTACAATTGGGGACACTTGACACACATACACTTTCTAATTAAACCAAATTGGGGACACTCATGTATTTTTATGTCTTCACCAAAAATACAACAACTGATGCAACAACTCAACACAGTACGATCACTATTTGGGCAAGAGAAGCACACTGAAGTATACAGCTCTCATATAGCCACTGATCAAGTGGTTATTTAGGTGACTATGCGGATTAGGACCATATTTGTGGACAATGATACTGTTCATCCTCATACACTAGTGCAGAATTAGTTGAACTGCGTTTGTCTGTGTTGCTGCAAAGTAACATACATATTGACGTTGGAAGACGAGTGTTCCACATGTTTAGCAGGAAACCAGCGACTGATGACTGGTGTCTGAGGGGTCACCTGGTGATGGGGTGGCCACAGAAGAGGTGGAAATCTGCAGCTGGACAAAGGGAGAAACACCATGAGTGTTGTTGTGCAGGAAATTAATGATGGTGACATGTTTGTTCTGAGATGAAACCTGCTGAGACTCTGTTATCTACGTCTTACCTACAATTGGGGGACACTTGACACACATACACTTTCTAATTAAACCAAATTGGGGACACTCATGTATTTTATGCTCTTCACCAAAAATACAACAACATCTGATTCAACAACTCAACACAGACGATCACTATTTGGGCAGGAGAAGCACACTGAAGTATACAGCTCTCATATAGCCCACTGATCAAGTGGTTATTTAGGTGACTATGCGGATTAGGACCATATTGTGGACACTGATTACTGTTCATCCTCATACACTAGTGCAGAATTAGTTGAACTGCGTTTGTCTGTGTTGCTGCAAAGTAACATACCATATTGACGTTGGAAGACGAGTGTTCCACATGTTTAGCAGGAACCAGCGACTGATGACTGGTGTCTGAGTGGTCACCTGGTGATGGGGTGGCCACAGAAGAGGTGGAAATCTGCAGCTGGACAAAGGGAGAAACACCATGAGTGTTGTTGTGCAGGAAATTAATGATGGTGACATGTTGTTCTGAGATGAAACCTGCTGAGACTCTGTTATCTACGTCTTACCTACAATTGGGGACACTTGACACACATACACTTTCTAATTAAACCAAATTGGGGACACTCATGTATTTTTATGTCTTCACCAAAAATACAACAACATCTGATGCAACAACTCAACACAGACGATCACTATTTGGGCAAGAGAAGCACACTGAAGTATACAGCTCTCATATAGCCACTGATCAAGTGGTTATTTAGGTGACTATGCGGATTAGGACCATATTTGTGGACAATGATACTGTTCATCCTCATACACTAGTGCAGAATTAGTTGAACTGCGTTTGTCTGTGTTGCTGCAAAGTAACATACCATATTGACGTTGGAAGACGAGTGTTCCACATGTTTAGCTGGAACCAGCGACTGATGACTGGTGTCTGAGGGGTCACCTGGTGATGGGGTGGCCACAGAAGAGGTGGAAATCTGCAGCTGGACAAAGGGAGAAACACCATGAGTGTTGTTGTGCAGGAAATTAATGATGGTGACATGTTGTTCTGAGATTTTTTATTTATTTTATTTATTTAACCTTTATTTAACCAGGTAAAAAAATGTTTGAGAACTAGTTCTCATTTACAAACATGACCTGGCCAAGAGGCCCCAGCAGGAATAAATAACGTACATACATATAAACAGACAACTGTGCATACACAGGACCACAATACAACAATACAATACAAATAAAAAAAACGCAGAGTGAGTACAAATATATAAAAATGAAAGGGGGAAAGGGAGTAGAACACAGTGTATAAGACGGATTTATGTGAGAGAAAAAGTAGTGGGTAAATGTTTGTATATAAGGGCGAGTCAGCATCGTCAGCAGGAACAAGTATCTACAATAATCTGTTGAAGTCTCTGTCTAAACAGCGAAACAGATATCAGAGCTGGAAGTTTGAGAGTGTTCTGCAGTGTATTCCAGTCATATGCAGCGGCAAAGTGGAAGGCGTTACGGCCAAAAACAGTGGCGGTTTTGGGAATGATGAGCTTAATAAATTCGGTTGACCTGGTGTGATAAGTGCTGCGAGCGAGGTGGAGAAGAGATGAGAGATAGAAAGGTGTCTTGTGTAAGATTGACTTGTAAATAAAAGAAACCAATGATGGAGTCGCCGAGTGTGAAGGGAGGGCCAGCCCACCAATTTATAGAGATCACAGTGGTGGGTGTGGAAAGGGGCGTTTGTGGCAAAGCGTATGGCTGAGTGGTAGAGAGTGTCTAGTTTTTTAAGGGCTGAGCTTGGTGCCATTTTATAAATGATGTCGCCATAGTCAAAATTGGGAGTAAAGTCAGTTTGACTAAAGTGCATTTGGTTGCGTAAGTGAAAGAGGCTTTATTACGGAAAAGAAACGCTAGTCTGGCTTTTATTTTGGCTTGGAGATTATTTATGTGGGTGACGAATGACAGAGATGAATCCAGCCAGATGCCCAGGTACTTATAGGAGTTGACATAATCCAAAGCCGTGTCGTCTAGGCAGGTGAGTATTGGTAGGGTGTCAGCGCCAGTTTTCCGACTAAAAAGGATGCACTTTGTTTACTGGAGTTGAGGCGAAGGTGAAGGTTGTGGAAGGACTGCTCTACTGAAGTGAGGCTGAGTTGATGAACAGCTGCAGCAGCTTGTGGGGAGGGCCGACTGAATACAGAATGGTGTCATCGGCGTACAGGTGGATCCGAGAGCTGCCAGCAGCTTTATCTATGTCATTGATGTAAATGGAGAAAAGGGTGGGGCCCAAAATAGACCCTTGAGGCACACCTTTGGAAATAGTGAGTGGTTCTGACATGATATTTTCTGCTTTCACTAACTGGGCACGGTCAGAAAGGAAGCTGGAGAACCAGTCACAGCAGGAGATGGACAGACCAATACTGGAGAGCCTTTGTAGAAGGATCTTATGGTCAACTGAATCAAATGCCTTGGCAAGGTCAATAAAGGTGGCTAAGCAGACCTGCTTGGAGTCTAGTGCTGTGATGACATCATCCAGGACCTTCGCGGTGGCTGTTATACATCCATGGCCAGGCCGAAAGCCAGACTGCAGGTCAGATAGAATGTGGTTTGAGTCAAGGAAGCAGTTTAGTTGTTTGAGCACTAGCTTCTCCAAGACCTTGGCTAAACACGGAAGTATGGAGATGGGTCGGTAGCAGTTTGGATCCGTGCCGCAGCCACCTTTGAAGAGTGGAGAAACCATGGCTGATTTCCAGTCGGAGGGGAGGATGGAGTACTGTAAGGACCTATTAAACAGACTTGAGACAGGTGCTGCAATAATGTGAGCAGCTGCTTTCAGGAACATGGGATGAAGACCATCAAGGCCAGCAGATTTGTTTGGATCCAGCTTAGTGAGCTCATCCTGCCACTTCTAAGATGGAGAAAGGTGAGAAGGAAAAAGGTGTGTTGTTCAATGGAGAAGGCTGAGAATCTAATGAGGCTGAGTCGACCTCACTTGCTGAAACCTGCTGAGACTCTGTTATCTACGACTTACCTACAATTGGGGACACTTGACACACATACACTTTCTAATTAAACCAAATTGGGGACACTCATGTATTTTTATGTCTTCACCAAAAATACAACAACATCTGATGCAACAACTCAACACAGACGATCACTATTTGGGCAAGAGAAGCACACTGAAGTATACAGCTCTCATATAGCCACTGATCAAGTGGTTATTTAGGTGACTATGCGGATTAGGACCATATTTGTGGACAATGATACTGTTCATCCTCATACACTAGTGCAGAATTAGTTGAACTGCGTTTGTCTGTGTTGCTGCAAAGTAACATACCATATTGACGTTGGAAGACGAGTGTTCCACATGTTTAGCTGGAACCAGCGACTGATGACTGGTGTCTGAGTGGTCACCTGGTGATGGGGTGGCCACAGAAGAGGTGGAAATCTGCAGCTGGACAAAGGGAGAAACACCATGAGTGTTGTTGTGCAGGAAATTAATGATGGTGACATGTTGTTCTGAGATGAAACCTGCTGAGACTCTGTTATCTACGTCTTACCTACAATTGGGGACACTTGACACACATACACTTTCTAACTGAACCAAATTGGGGACACTGCTCTAATAAAGCAAAATCCGAAAAAAAAATTATTTAAGCCCTATTATTCAGTTTTGCACAATAGGTTGTTGGATGTCCAGTGAATAATGTTTGTGTAAGATGCATGCATATTTTAAGGACCCAACATCAGAAGAATAAAAAAGATCATTTACAGACATCTGTTGCATTTCTTTGTACATTGTAAATTAGAAGATGGGTAACCACTTGTCATACCTGTTTGCGCCAAGGCCAATCTGATTCTCCATAATTGTAGGTAATCTCTTCCCCTGGCAGAATGTCTCTGATTGCAAAGAGACAAAGGTGCGGCATGCCATCCACTTGAATTTGTCGCATTTTACAATTTGGGGTTTTGTGCTCATCATTCACCAGTCTTCCAAGTGACTGGTCCTCCAGAGATGCATCAATACTATTTAGAAATAAATGGATTAATGCACAACAAAAACATTTCCTATTTAATTGAATAGTGTCATTCTACCTAAAGTATCAAAAATTCTAACAAATCAAAATACAAACACAAAGTCTTAATGGATATAGTTTGTCTGAGCTCACCACAGTAATTACTAGAGCAAGTTTTTAATCTTATTAAACCTGTACAATAAAAACACTAAACACGAACAAGACAATGCATCATAAGCATACAGAAAACAGAGTCATAGATACAGTGACTGATATAACCAAAAATAAAATGATTAATTAATTGGTTGTGATATTTTAAAATACTTCATGTATTAACTATCAAACTGTAAAAAATAGGGAATATGTACTACTGGACCAAGAGTTGATAGTAGCAGATACTCAATATTATATTCTTTAGAGACAACCCTAATTGGGACTTGGACTGGAAAATTGAATATTCAGCCTTACTTACCACCAAGATTTCCCTTTCCATTGAAAATCAAAGCGATATGTTGCTTCAGTTTCACTGTATGTTTCGATGACAGGAGGATTGTCTGGAGAATGTAGTTTCCCTCTGTACTCTAGCACAAAATCTCCTTTGCTGAAAGGTTCTGAAGTAAAGACGCCTCGCCCTTTATGAGAAAATGAAAAACAAGTAGGCTAATGCTATCCTTGTATCAACCAGGCCAGTAGTAGATCTCTTACACTGAAGCTCATATTTAAGCACAATTAATACATGTAGGGAAAATAATACAAGGGAAATAAAGACTGACCTTTGTAAGAGTTCACATACACCTGTCTAAGACCCGCCTTGTCAGCTTTCAGTCTTATGTGTTTTTCTGCATCATTCTGCGGTTTCATCCGCACCCTCCTGGAAGAATTCTCTTTACCAAGTCCATCAGCCATCATTATCTGTTAAGAAAATGTTCAGAAACAGTTTTATGTGGGCCACTGACCACCCAATAAAAGTGTTAATTCAACAGTAAATAACAAAACTCCATCTACTTTTATTAATGGGCCTCATCAAAATCAGAACCACGGACAAACTAACTATTCACATTCACCTGGGTAACATACAATATATAGTTGTCACAATTTCTTCAGGAGTAGGATCTAAACGTTCAAATGTTTAAACATGCTTAACAAATCCATAAAATACCCCCATAATGCTCATTTCGAGTAATCAAAGTCTCTTACAGCGTCTACATGCCAACATTTAAAGTAATGGGTTCATACATGCTAAAGAGGCTACATCTGCACAGCCCACATGCAGGAACACATGCTTCCCAGGCAATGACAACCCTCCCAACTCGCCGACATTTTCTTACCCGCAGCAACACTTACAGAGTAGACCAGTTCCACGGGAAAACCGCGGACCTGGCAATCATGAGGGTGCTACACATTTAAAGTTCAGCTAACTCTAGCTTGCAAAACAGAAGGCTAGTTAAGCTATCCAGAAGAGCAACATGAGGAATAATTATTGTTTTTGGCCGGTAAATATTATGAATAACTCGCTAATTTTAATTTGACTACGTTATACAATGGCGCTACAGGTCTACAATCACTTCAGTCAAACATAACTTAGTTAATTACCTGTCAATGTCGTGTTGACTCCGACTGCACGAAGGAAGCCACGAGAGGCTCTGCTGCGTACCATTTGGATCAAACCAAGTATGGACGACAGGGAGGGGTGATTCCGAGATATGTTATAGCTATCGATAGATAGATCGATAGATAGATCGATTGATAGATAGATAGACAGAGAGAGAGAGAGAGATAGAGTATGTAGTAGTAGAAGAATAAGATAAAGCGAGTTGCAGACTGCTGCAGTAGTTAAACCATGAGAGGCTAGGCTTGCATACCTTTTGGATCAAACCAAGTAGTAACCAAGAGATGATCGCCTTTAAGAGGAAAATGCAGATAAAACACTATACTATATATAAGTATAGTAGTATAGTAGAAAATATAATTATTAGTGCTGGGCATGTTAACGCGTTAATTGCGCGTTAAGGCAACTCTTAATTAACGCCGTTAATTTTTTAATCGTGCGTTAATTTTATTTTTATTTTTTTTTATTGCTGGCCGCTGGCTTTGATGACAGAAACATGGCGTCCATGTCTCCCTTCCCTGCTGCAGCGGTGCGTCTGACGTGATCGGGAGAGAACCGACGTTTCTCTTTGTCAAAATACATGCAGATGGACAGAACATCGTAATTTTTGAATGGGAAACTTTTTTTTATTATTAATTTTTTTAATAAATGCGGTTTTAATTTATGCAAGACAGCAAAGGTAAGACATGCTTTCTGACTAATACAAACGTGAAGCATAAATCAGGTATTCTTCTGCCTCTGGTTCGGTGAATCTTGGTCATAGCGAGATGAAACTTCCAGCTGTGGAATCTGTGAGATGTGAGCTTTCAGTAGAGGAGCCGTTTATTTGTGTTCATGCCATAGGGTGGGGAGACATAATTTGTGTTTACATATTTTTCTATCTTTGTGTTGTGTCTTTAAATTGTTTGTTGTCTTAACTGTGTTTGTTGGTGATAGAAATGGTTTTACTGAGCTGGTAGCTGAGATTCTGGACTTTTTGTGGATACCACACATGTTTATAGTTACATCTACAGACCTGACCCCGGAAACAAGACGTTAACCCTTAACTCCCAGTAGCGGAGGCTGAAAATGAAAGTTTAGAGAAATTATATCCAGAAACCTGGATAATGAAGCAGTGAAGGTGCATGGATGGAAGTTATTATGCATATTGTGAATATTTCTCTCTCCTCACCATCTAGAAGCTGTGAGATTTTAATCCTGCTTTCTGTCTGTTCACCTGATGCTGATATTCATCACATATTGTTCCTTCTGTGTTTAGAAGGAAGCAGCTTCACAGCTTTAAATCCATCCTGCTGACTTTTTACCTTTTAGTTAGTAAATCCTGAACATTTCATCCTTCTTTCTCATAAATATGTGATTTTATAAATATATATGAAGAAATATTTTAACTGTTGCTGTTTAAAGAGAAAACTGCTGCTAAACCTGTTTATGTGTTTAGTTCAGGGGTCTGCAGCCTTTCCAAAGAGACATTTTTCCCTCAGCCAGCTAAATAAAACTCCTTTAGAGACGCAAATGTTACGAGACTTTTAAAAAAGGAAACTTAATATATATTTTTAATGAAGAGCCACCATAGGATGTTTGTTATTTTTGAAGAACCACATTTTTATTTCCATTTTTAAGGTTTTAAAATAAAGAAAAACATAAAACCTTTATAAAAACAAAGAGGATAGACAGACTTTCTGCTAAGGAATGTAGATATTTGTGGAAAATGCTGTAAAAGAAAGGAAAAAAAGTCCATGGTTTCCAACCTAATGACAAGAAAGATAGATTTAAAAAAATATTTTAGTCACGTATTTAGAGGCATTGTGGAAGGTCCAGAGAGACACTTGCAGCTCCAGAGTTGCAGGTTAGAATCCCCTGAAGTCTTGTTTGTAAACCAAAACTTACTGCATTTTCTTTATATAACTGTAGGCCTTCTTTTAAAGGAAAGAGACATTTTGCGCGTAACGATGCGATTAATCGCGATTAAAAATTTTAATCGTTGCCCAGTACTAATAATTATGTCAATGTTTAATTGTATGATTTTGAATATGGATCTTTAAATTGGCTCATAACAGGCAGGCTGGAGTCTGCCTCTCTCAAGTGCACATCTGGAAGTAAGGGACAATACTGTTATGTGATATCTTTTGTAATGTATGTGACTAAAGGAAGGGATGGCTTTGAGAGTACCATAGGGGCCACTGCTGGGGGTGCCATCTCTGTCAGCATGGGAATCAAACCTACAAGCTTAAGGTCAAAACAGAGCTTATCATATAGACCTTAGCTCAAATGAACTTGGAATGAGAAGTGATGAGCTTTTGTGATGACTTATGTAGGGATGTAACAATATCAAATCCTCATGATATCACAAGACCTCAGTAGTCCCCAGTATGATATGTGCTGTGGTATTGCATATCACCTGCTACCACAAATGTAAGCTGGACTAAAAGCTCCTTTCCCAGCCCACAAACAGGAGAGAACAGATGAAAGCGAGTCCCATCTGGACTATGCACATGATATGATGCTCTTAACCTGTTTACATTTACTTATCACATCTACTTCATCTGTTGTATCCCTCATGCACAGCTGTCATGGTCTGGGAATCATGGTTATGGCCTTAATGTCCTGGGGCCCGTTTCATGAAGCAGGTTATGTGGAAACTCTGAGTAAGCCTGAAATGAGTTCAACCCTGAGTTATCCTTTTCAATAAGGGCGGTAAGTTAACCCCGAGATAGGGGTAAGTTAAGGAGTAAGCTGAGCCTATTTCATAAAGTGAGGTTACTCATACTCGGAGTCTGTTACCGCGGTAACTTAGTCTGTGAACATAACCTGGTCGGGAGCAGGTTTTATTCAGAAACCCCGAGTTTGTCTGTGACTCATCCCCTTTCCAGAGCAGTGTTACGTCAGCTGATTATTGGCGCCACCTGACTCCAATCCTTGGTGCAAACCTCCACTCTTGGTACCTGCCCGGGATTGGTTGGAATGGACCCACCGCCGCCTTCTCCATTCCTATTGGAACCTGTTGGACCAATCACAGCTCCTGAAGGCGCCCTCCAGGAAATAAAGCCTGAGGTCCCAGTTCATTCGGGGAGCAACTGTTGACACAGGCAATCTGCTCCCGGCCTTCGGATTTACGGTGTTGGTGTTCTAATGAATCTGTGTCTTTGGATTGGTGGCTAGTATTGTCTAGTTAGGCTGTAGGCTTGTACTTGTCTTGGATTATTTAAGTTGATAGAGTAAGAGTTGTTGTTGTGATACCCGTAGTTAATTGTGCATAAACCTCAAGCCCTTTTGGCTTCGATTTCTGTTGTTGTTACGTTTCGTTTTGCTTACGATAAGAGTTTCAGTTAGTCAGTGTTAAAACTAGTATATGCTGGGCTAGATACTCCCGTTACACGTAATTTCTTTTTAGTTTATTGGAGCTGCCGCCTCACAGTTATTAGCTTGGTAAGCCAGTTTATTTTCACCTGTAATGGATAACTTTGCTTTCGGTTTCAACTGGCTGGTTTTGGTTTAAGAGTGGTTTTGTTTTGTTCGTTTGTTTGGGCAGCTTCGCTAACCCCAGCATTTGTTAATTGCCACCAGCAGACCTTGTGCTTCCTGTTCCGTTTTCAACAATAAACGTCCTTTCCTTTTAATACCTGGCCAACGTTTCTTTTGTTACGCCCTTCCTCATACCCCTGACCCTGGGTCGTAACAAGACGACACGCTGCTTCACTTCCTCATTCATTCTGTGGGGGACCCACAGGCATGTTGGGCATATTGAGATGAGTGGTGGACTGTGGACCGTGAGCATTTAGCATTCACGTCCCCCTCTTTGTTCTAAAAATGTGTTTTTGTTAAATTGTTCATCTTCTGGGTATGTTAAATTTGATTATATTTATTTAGATCTAGTAGACAATGTGTATACTCAAAGTAATAGCAGTAGTTTTCTGGGAGGTAAATTAAAAGAGTGAGCAATTTCACACAGGCACCTTGGGCAGCTTAGGGGTCCTTGAGGCTGAAAAACGGGGGAGTCAATCAGTAAGCCCCAGTAGTCTGCAGTGTGCAGCCACATGTTCATGTGCTTGTGTTTCTGTGTTGCAGGTAAGCTAAAGCAATGGGAAAACAGGAAAAGGGCAGCATTACAGGTGTTTAATAGGTTTGCTAAAAGTGTCAGACTTAAAAGAACACATTTATGACGTTCATGTGAAAGTTTGCAAGTTAAAATGCTGAATGTTGAACTTGACAGTGCTTTACCCTGCTAGTAGCTCACCAGAAAAACTGGGTTGTAATCACCGTGGCCTGCTAGAGTACTATGGTTGTGTGAGTGTATATAATATTGTCGTGTGAATGTGATGATTTGGTTAAAATGTGGATGTGTATTCAGTAAGCCCCAGTAGTCTGCAGTGTGCAGCCACATGTTCATGTGCTTGTGTTTCTGTGTTGCAGAAATAAAAGAATAAGGATGTTTTTCACACCCACGCACGCTTGGGAGTAAATTTCTTTGTCCAAGTGTGCAACAATTCATTCAGTTCTTATCCGACATGTTTCGGACTCACTGTCTGATTTAATAATGATCAGCTGTCTGTTCTTTTAACGAGGATCAGAAAACAGGAGGCTGAATCACTTCATAGGGACATTTATGTCGCGGACGGTTTGAGACAGACCAGATTTTTAAATTGAGATTATGATGAGTCTTCATTATATTACACCATACGGTCTATGTATAAGAGCAGTCAAATAAATAAACTACAAATTATTCACACTGTATTTGTTCTTTATTTCTTACGGGAAAAAAAAAAACATTTTATTCCATTCGTTTTTCATATTGATCCAATAATAGATACGATCCATTTATAACCACACACTATAATAAAGGATGTGAGGACATTTATTGGTGATATTCAGCTACTTTAGTGTGTCAAATGTTATTAAAATGAAGTACTACCATAATGTTATTTTTAATTATATATTTCGTTTTAGGTGCTTTTACATCTGTATGAAAATACATTTTAAGTTCAATGTTTTACCAGTTTTCACGTGTACATAGCCTAGTATTATTCAGAGTAATTAAATAATAAAGCTCTGCTCTGTGTGGATCAGAAATGTGCTCCCACCTCCTACTCCTCACCTTTCTGTCCTCATCCTGCAGCTGTTTGACTTTTTTGTTTCTCAACTGTAAACCTGTGGTTCAAACTCACTATTTGACGGCATTTTAAGAGAAAAGTAGGTGGAGCCTCTTTGTTTCAGCGTCTGTTGCCATGGTGATTCATGGAATCGGGGCTCGATTGATGATGGCTTGAGTGAACATACTCAGAGTCGACAGAACTAAAGCTAATCAGCTATGTTGAAACAGGAAACTCAGAGTTTTTAATCTCAGGGTTTTTCAACTCAGAGTTAACATACATACTCAGAGTTTGTTGAACCTCCTTCATGAAATGGCCCCTGGACACTTGTCTTTTTTTTCCTTTTGCCAATCAGCTCTGTGCCTGCCCGCCTCTCTGTGGTATCGTTCAAAGAAGCAGCCGTGACTTACTTTACTCATTTTATTCAGGCAAAAGTAAAAGCAGGGAGGACGTTGCGTGTAGCACACCAGACTTGACTGATTCAAGCAACTGATGTCAGTCTTCAGACAGCTGATTGGTCAAACTGTGTACTCTTGGCTGGTTGGAACAAAAACCTGCAGCCACACCGGCCCTTTGTGGTATAGGTTGCCCATGCCAGGTGTAGCACAACATCAGGTGGTAACTTCTTCTCTCTCTCTACCTTTCCTCTATACACTTGCTCTCTCTATTTTTTACTCATAGCTAGTCTTCCAGCCTATACTGATAAACAATAAAGCTTTCTATTCTATTCTATTCCAACAGATAAGTTATATTCCACAAGGAAAAGTGACACACTTTTATCAGATTGTTTATAGGGAAATCGGGGACATAATGACGTAGTTCCATACACATCCACTAGGGGCAGAATTATACACAGATTGAGGGGGGGGTGGGGGGCAGCTCACACACTCACACACTAAATTTGAAAAAAGTCATCTTGGGGGACTGCAGCCATTTTTAGACAGAAATGCATGTTAGAGCCTGTAGAACATGATTATAATGAAAACCAAATGGGGACGGTGAATTTTGTCCCCAATTGAAAAGCCGTCCCCAGTCTACTGGTGTGTATTCTGAAAAATGTCCCCAGTTTTGGGGTAAGTACACACACACACACACACACACACACACACACACACAAATACATTTGCATGTTACCATTTTTATGTTTCATAAACGAACTAAAAACAGTCTCTTTCATTGTCTCCTTATTAACATGCAGTTGCAGTTTTGATTGTAAGAGTCAATTAGAAAATTTATAAAGATATTTTGATGTGTGCCAGTGCAGCTACTGCCTGCACCCCTGTGAGGTAGCCGTTTTACAAAGATGCGTCACCTGTGTGGCTATGGTGACAGCAAAGGTCCAAATAAGTATGATGGAGGGGCTGTGAAGAGACTATCTGACATATAAAGACACAGCCACTTTGATGTATAGAGTGTGTGTGAGTGTGAGAAAGAGAAACGGGAGAGAAGCGGCACGCTGATGAGCTAGACCTATGACTACCCGCCGCCTTTGTGGGATTTCATTGCAAGGTTTCTCAGTATATACAAGTGTCCACTTTAACCTGGATTTTCTCAGTTAGAAGTCTGATGGAAACCATCGTATGATGGGTCCTTAGTGGCCAAACCACTCGCCTCAGGATCCTTATCCACTGGATAACTGAACTCTTGTCTTCCTGCTCATAGGACTTGACATTGAGGAGCATCTAGAGGCTGGGTCAGAGGCTAGTAACAGATCAAATGCTGTGGAAGGTGCCCTCAATTAATGTGGTTCTGTTCTCTGGAACAAGCTGCCGGCTGACCTGAGGTCAACTTCAAAAGTGTCAACATTTAAAACCAAACTCAAAGCTTTCCTCAGTTTTTTTCTTATTGCCGCTGAATCTATGATTGTTCATATGTACCAATTCTGTTGTTTCTATTTTGTTTCTATTGTATTTTTACACTCATGCATGTGTGTGTGCTTGTATGTGTGTGTGTAGATGTAAATTAATGAATATGTACACAAAAATAAATACACAACATATCACAACACATCTTTTTACATAAAGCACATTATGTTAACATGTAATGAAATGTGCTATATAAATAACATTTTCATTGAGTGTGTGCAGTTTTAGTCCTGTGACCCAGTCCCAGCTTGCCCCTTAGAGCTTTAAACAATGTGGGGAGGCAGGTTCGCCCTGGCTCTGTTGCTTCAGAGAACCCAACTCTCCACTTGTCTCCTTACTACTCAGGTGGAAGCATGGACGGGGATTTTAATGTCAAAGGTACTCAATGATCCATTTAAAGCCTTATAAATAATTTGACTTAAGAGGTATGGAGTGCTTTACCTACAAGGTTCACTGATGAACCCCTTTCTTCCTTTTGAAGAAAAACAAAAGTGCTGTAAAGTGCACGCCAGCCTACCAAGGCACCCAAAATCACTACAGGATAAATTCCCGTACTGTGGTAGATCTAACATTAAAAGCTATTTGTATAAGACACACACGCATACTCTCACAGATCCCCACAATACATACAAAATGGACAGAGTGTGTCTTCTGGATCCTTTCAATGCTTACTTCCGTCTACTTTTAGAGAGCTTGAGGATGTAGCCAACAAAGCAGTGCCACTGTAACAGCAAGGGGGCAGTGTTGCACAGAACAGCTCACGTGCAACGACCAAAAGAAACAAAGAAGAGACTGCAATGTATTTGATGGCCACTCAGACCACCGCCACCCATGGAACTGCCTCTTTTTATGTTTTTTTCTGAGAATCTACATTGTCATGCGCTCCATCACCATGTTTGCTGTTGTCTGAAACTCACATCAAAAGTAAGAAGTGAACTTTAAACTGTGTCTGCCCTCTTGTGGATGTATTGTATTCAACATAAAGGACACATGGGAGTATGTGGGAAGTGCTGTCTGACAACGTTTGACATGGACGTATATATTTTAGGTACAAAAAGGAAGCATAAATGAGGCTTAGGTGTCATCTCATCACCTATCCATGCTTTGCAAGGAAGCTTTTGCATCATATTGTGATGTACTGAAGTTTCCTAATCATGTGAAAAAGAGCAGCACCTTCTGAGAAGTGTCCACCAAAGACGGTGATTGACAGATCTCAGACCAGCTCTAATGAATGCTACTAACTTGTCAAACACATGAGTTTGTTGTAATTGATTCAAACGTGAATTTAAACTGCTGACACAAAATACAGTGAGTGCATGAGTAAAAATAAAGTTTGCTTTGACAAACTTTGCTCTTTATAAAATTAATTCACCAAAAATAACTTTGGTTCTGTGAGTCCATTCGCACGTGGCCTGCTAACAAGTTGCCAACTAGGGCTTTTAACCCACCAACCAAAACTGGTTCTGCTGAATAAAATTTGTGATACTGCATTGCAACTTGGCTCTTAAATTATATTAATTCTGTTTCATCTTGTGATTTCTACAAAATTAGAATAAGGAGCTCGAGTCGTTCTGCAAATTGTGGCATTCAGTGAAGATGCATTTGCATGTCGAAGGGAAAATCGTTAGCAAGATGTGAGAAAGATAGCATGATGGCCTTGTTAGCTATTAATACTGATGCATCAATTATTAACAATATCGTAGTGCCAGAGGTCTTAGTGTCTTAAATACAAGTTCAACTGTGTCATGACTTCTTACTTTAGCAAAAACATGAATATAAAAATTATGAAAAACTGTTCGACATTTGCATTTCATTACAGGACTTTATTTCTCAATCTTTTCTAGGCTTTTAACAGTTATTTTCTGTCACGTTTAAGGACAAATCTCCAAATTTTTTACATTTTCTGTTTCAGCCTTGATTAGTTTTAAATGAATGTGTGTGCACAGTCTAAAGTATGTAAAGTGTGCCCATCCTTACAACACTTTTCTCATTTTTAGTTTGAATTAAAGATTGTGCGCATGTTTTAATGAGTACACTTCTGGCTCATCACTGAAACACCAGTCATTTTGACACAATGGTGGTAAATAACATGTCCACTCATACACACTGCTGACTTGTGTCCACTATCAGGGAAAATATGAGAGAGGCATTTGCATCTCCAACGCAACCACAACCCTCCTCCCCCTGGGACACCATGGCATCTGACAAGAGACTGCGAACGAGTGTGTTTGTGTGTGTCAGAGGCAAAGGGAGAGAGTGAAGAAAGTGAGAAGTGGAGTAAATGAGTAAGTGTGCGTTCTTGTTGAGAGATTGAGAAAAATGGAAGAGTAAATCTCTCTCTGTGTGTGTGTGTGTGTGTGTGTGTGTGTGTGTGTGTGTGTGGGCAAAAAGAAAAATGTGAAAATGACAAATGTGTAAATATATGTGTGTGAAAGGAGAGCGAAGTGTGACTGTGAGTGTGTGTGTGTGTGTGTGTTTGATAAGAAGGAAAAATGTGTAAACATGAAGAAGATAGTTCATGTGAATGCGTGTGTGTGCGTGTCCTCTGTGCTCTCTCCCAGCTGTTGTTTCTTCGTTTTTTCCCAGTGGAAGAACAAAACTCAATGGCAACCAAAAAAAAAAAATAAATAAAAAGGAAAAAAGAAGAAAAGAAAGAGACACACACACACTAAACTCTCACATGTGGCATTAGAAACATAAATTTATCTAATTTATGAAAATAATAATTTCTTCCCAAACACACCCACACTTTCAACTGGAAAGCAAAAAGTTTGGTTGGAGCCAGATGGTGTGCAATGCTGGGAGACAATCACAAATTACAGATTAAAAAAACACTCAGTAATGTGGTTCATTAAAAAAAAATTATCCGTCCCTGTGCGTTTTTTTTATTCCTTTCAATAAATGGACCAAAATCTATGTTTTACTTAATTTGTTATCTTAAGAAAATCAATTGAACTATTAGAAAGTTTTGATGTCTTGTGCTTATACAAAGTGTGGTAGCAGAGGCAACAGGTTCAGGTGGGAGACTCAGAAACCTCTCTCCCTCCAGTGAAACTGTCCAGTTCGTCATGGGGGATCCCAAGCTAGAAGGTATACTAATCCCTCCAATAAATTATGGATCTTCTTAGTTGTCTCCTTCCAGACAGACTAGCTCAGTGTCTCAGTTAACCAGGCCATGGGAATCATTAAAGCTTAAATAAAAGCAACTGGACTTCTGTTTCTTGGTTCTTGAAGACATTTTACCTCTAATCCAAAAGGTTTCTCCAATGCTTACCAGTCAGTGGGGAGTTTTCTCTACTAGGCTTTAAAGGAACATTCACACTTTAAGGGTTAAGGATTTTCCAGTTTAACAAATATGGCTTCCTTAATACCTCTATCAAATTAAAATGTCCAAAAGTCAAGGTTAGCTTTATTGTCAAGTACAAAGACTTAAAATTACAGTTCTCTCAAACCTTGGTGTAATGAAATACAAGAATGTACGCCAGTAAACAAAACAAACTTAACAAGTACTTTCACTAAGAAAATAAAACATGATAATAAATAGACATGGCAAATTACAGTCAGTGCACTATATGTTTATGATTATAGTGCAAAACAAGAAGACTGAGTTAGCTTATAGCCTGGTTAAAGTTATTAAAGTGGCTGTGTCGTTGTTTCCTGAGGGTGTGTGGAAGGGGGCAGAGCAGGGAGACAGTTCAGCATCCTGACAGCCTGGTGGACGAAGCTGTCCCTCAGTCTGCTGTTCCTGGCTCACAGGCTCCTTCCTGATGGCTGCAGGCTGATGTGATGAGTGGATGGGGTGTCTTGTGAGCCAGAGAGCTTTAAAGGTGAGGCGAGAGGTGCAGATGTTTTGCAGGGATGGCACCAACGATTTTCTCAGCTGCTCTCACGATGCATTGGAGGGTCTTCCTGCAGGACGTGGAGCAGACGCCGTACCACACGGTGATGCCGCTGGTCAGGATGCTCTTGATGGTGCCTCTGTAAGTGAACATGATGTGGGACAGGGTTCTAACTTTCCTCAGTTTGCGGATGAAGTAGAGGCGCTGGTTGACTTTCTTGGCCAGTGATGTGGTGCTAATGGTCCAGGAGAGGTCCTCTGTGACGTGTACACCCAGGGACTTGGTGGTACGCACTCTTTCCACAGAGGTGAATGCTGGAGGTGTATTCTCCTGAAGTACAGGTGTGTACATTAGTGTCATCAAAAGACAAATCAAGAAAGCAATTTAAACCTGTGGATATCCCAACTGGACATTCATCAAATCAGCTAAAAAATCCTGGGATAAAGAACATGAGCAAAGAAGACAAGAAAAAACAAGTGCAAGTCATTGTATATGTGGCAGGTGTCTGAGAAACTTTGAGGGATCTTCACCAAACATGATATCCTGGTACATTTCAAACTAATCAACACCCTCAGACAGAAGCAGGTTCACCCAAATGACAAAAGTACACACCCACAAGCTGAGTGGTGTTGCCTATGCAGTGCAGTGAAGAGAACTCAGACCCTCCTATAGAAGAGACCAAGCAATCACTTCATAAATACATGGCACAACACAGGAGAGCATTCAGCAGTCTATCTGCAACTCAAGGATAAAGGACAGTCATTTGGGGACAGCAATGTACACATTTTGAACAGAAAAAACAGATGTTTTGAGAGAGGTGTCAAGGCTCTGAACAGAGGAAGTGGTCTCAGAAATCACTTTCCCAGGACCTACAATCTAACCTTGATTTCACAACCAATCACACATTGACCAGAAACAGTTTTCCTCACACCTTTCCTTTAACATATATAAGCAAAACTCCACCCCAACTGGTTAAAACTGAAAAAGCCTTTCAGATGAGAGAAGAAACATTTTCAGAAACCAAGACATTGCTGAAGCTGCATGCCAGGGTTGAAAGAGCTCCACATGATTCCTCCATCCAACCCCATTATTTCCTCCTGAAAGCAAAGTTGACACCACAAAATCTTACAGGCTTAACTACAGACTCATCTGTCTAGTCTTCATCAAGCAGCTCTGCTGTCATGCAGACAAACATATGTCTTGTCATACCTTACAACATGATCCAAGAAGTTCCAGATTCACATTGTTTTGCTCACCTTGTTTTAGAGGAGAACTAGCATATTTCATCGCTTGGTCAAGTCCTTAATGCTGAAACATGAAACACCTGAGAGCATTTTTTATAACATTTAACCAAATTCAGCACAGCTTTTACTAAGCAGACTGCAGTTCCTTAATCAAGCTCTCTGTCATGTTTGTTGCATGGCATTTCGCCCTGTCTCATCCCACACTCTCACTGGCTGCAGCTGTAGCTTCTCTCAATTCACTCAAAGGTCCCACCTCACACGCCAGCAACTGGATATGAACACAGAGGCTATTTTCAGCATGCACCATGGCCAGTTCAGCAAAGAAATATAACAGGAAATTATTGATGGAAGTGAGGAAAGGAAAGACAGCAAGAGATACGACGAGTCAACATCAGACTGACTTTTACTGGCTGGAGAGAGCTCAGAGAAGAGACAGGCCACAAGATAGATGCTGAATTAGTCTTTATAAAAGGGTGTTAAAATGCAAAAATCTGCCAAAGTGCAGTGGTGATGGTTAAAGAAACATAAATAAATAAATAAACTAAAAGAAAATCAAATAAATGAAAATATTGCCACCAGTGGAAGCAGCGGTTCAGAAAATGCCATTAAGGCTCGCATATAATGGTGTAATTGTTTAGCTATTTTAACCCATAAGAGCCCGACATGACACATTTGTTACATACAGTTTCTGAGACATTTTGCTTCAATTTATGGTATAAACTTTGCTCAAAATCCTGTTAAACACAATCTGATACTCGTCTTCTGTCCCCTAATAGATACCCAGAAGCAGAAAACCACATTGTAATATTTTTTAAGATATCACATGGTAATAAATGGTAGATACCACCCACCCCACCAAAGTAAACAATGTTAATTCATTTGTTACATTTTGTTAAAGGGCCAAATAAAGACCTCAATTAAAAAAATTGGATTTGTCGGGCTATAGAGGGTTAATTAGAAAGCTTAAAACACTTGGGTAGCATAGTACGCACAGCTTTTTCAAGATCCTGCATGCTTTTAAAAATGTCAGTTTAGTTGTTTTAGGTTAACAATAGGTACTCAAGTATGTAATAAATATGGAAAAAGCTCAGACGTCTTAAACCATTTTCTATGAAATAGTGACATTAATTATGTTATGATGGGAGTAAAATGACATTTCTGCCTTTCCTGAAAATGAAGCTGATGAAATGAAATGCTTCAACAATAATGCAGCAAGGTCAGATTTAATTATCTTGTAAACTAAAAGTCGGAGAGAGAGAAGGAAGACAGCAACAGCTAAGCTTTGTTGACTTTGATTGTGATTCCAAATTAGAAGTTAAATTATTAAGCACCAGATTCATTAAACAAAACAACTTTTGGGTCTTTTGTGTGAGAAGGAACTATTGTAAACATTATTTTACATTTTACATAAGCTTCTTTTGCATGTCCTTGACCAGCCTGTTCAAGAACTGCTGCATGTGATGTTGAGTGGGATGAAAACTGGGATTAATTAATGCTGTGATAAAATTGATAAGTTTCCCATTGTGTAGTTTTCTTTCTAAAACACGTAAAGTCCAGGTTGTTTTATGTATTAAGTGTTTTCTTTTTATTTCATTCAGTAATTAAAATGTAGAATTTTCATCTTTTCAGCCCATCAGTTTAAATGAGATTTATTTAAACTCATCAAAAATGTATTATTTAAATTCAATTTAAATTCGATGGGAGTAGAGGAATTCTGTACAAAACATACCACATGATGTCAAGTACTTAAACCTGATTCAATGGTGCATAATTCAATATTTTTTCATTCCAAGGCTAAAGCTATTTAAAAGGGAATAAATGCATTTTAAAGTCATATGGGTTACCTTTTTATTTAAACTAAATGCATGTCAATATTTAAAAAAAAGAAAAAGAAAAAAAGTGTTTTCGTAAAGCGTAGAAATTCTGCAACAATTGCCAACAGCATCCAGTTGTTTTTCTAAAGTGACAGCTTTTGGGCAAAAGGAATATTTAGTCATAAAATCTTACAGTTTAGCACTTTGATATGCTGCGTAAAGTCTAAAAACAGTTCAGGTTGTGGTTGGGGGGCGCAGAGGGGAGGTGGGTGTGGGTATCCACGTCGAAGCATCACCTCACTCACCAGCTGCCAAAAATACTGATGTGTTTAGTTATTTTTTTCCTGCTCGTACTCTTCCTCCGTCTTTCTTCCTCTGCTGAAAGAACAGGTTGAAAAGTTCAGTGTGAAATCACGTTACCGTGAGATATGGAGCTGCAGTCATGAATAAAAGCTGCCGTGCCCCTGAAAGCCGCATGTGTGTGTGTTTGACTAAGTGCTTCCACTGTACGAGTGTTATCGTTCTGCCTTTTAGCTCTATATTCATGCAGAGTGTGTGTATGTATGTTTTTTTTTCCCTCACTGAGTCGGAGTCTTTCCTGTGAGTCTGTTAACTGAAGGCTGTGTGTGTGTTTGGAGGCTGTCGATGTGTCTTTGCAACAACGCAGATGCAGTAACACTCACATACGGGCGCTGACACATGTCAGAGTGGCATGCGTGTGTGTTTTGGGGAACGTGGTTTATGGGTGAAAACGGTCTTTTGATAAATCTGACAAACACTCGCACATCAGCAGTCGATGACTGACATGTTGCAGGTTTCAGCAAACACCAGCTGAGGAAAGCCTCGTAAAAACAAGAAACTCCAGCTGTACAGCTAATTTGAGTAACGACGCTGAGAGTTTACACCGATCTAACCTCTGAAAACTTGTAGAACATGGACAGGAATCACTGTGGCGCTGTCAGCTATGTCCTCTAACTCAGAGATGGATGATAATCATCACATCTGTTGGAACTTATTTGATCATATTGGACCAGGAGTTTTACCAGCTGCTGAAGAGCTGTGGAACAAGCTCCCATCAGGAAGTCCCACATGAATAATAGGAAATCAGTGCATGTATCTGTGGTATTTTGCACATATATGGCACTAATTTCCATGCAATACACAGATAGATCACTTAAATACAAGTAATAGAGTATGGAACTTTTTATATTCAAGAGAGTTGTCTTATTTATGGAAGCACCAAAGAAAATGGGAATTGTTTTAGATCTGACTGTGTTTGTAAATGGAAAAAAGTAGCTATTAGAAGTTCTGTGGTTTAAAGTCCCATTCCAGCTGTTATTAGTCACACAAAACCTAATTTGCACACATCAAAATTATACATTTGGAGGTTTTTCCAAGAAAACAAACATAAAAGGCCATGAATGGCTATAAAATTCCATGAATGAGGATCACTGAAAATGATCATCTGACCCTGCATTAGACACATCTCCACCCTTCTGCAGCAGCTTGCCCCCACCCGCTCAGTCTTGTGGCTGGCCTCTCCTTACTCAGCCCGGGCCACAACTATTCTATTCTATTCTACAGTCATTTAGCAGACGCTTTTATCCAAAGCGAGTTACATTTGAGAGTAAGAACAACACAAGCATGAATTCAAACAAGATGGGATGCCATAATTAAGTGATAGTCAGACCGCTTTGAGTCCAGTTGGACCCAGGTGCTGTCATGTAGTGCTAGAGGCAGTGCATATAATTTTTTTTTTCATTTTATTTAAAAACAAGATCACGATTTCATCACACAATATCAACTTGGGCATAAGTGCATGATTTCATCACACAATATCATCTTGGGCATAAGTGCATGATTTCATCACACAATATCATCTTGGGCATAAGTGCACACAGCTTCTTCAGTACTTGGTTGAGCCAAAGAGATGGACAAATCTTTCTAACTCTTTTAGTTAAGCTAAATGTGGAAATGCTCCTTAAACAACTGAGTCTTTAGCTTGCTCTTAAAAGTGGATAAGGACTCTGCGGATCGGACAGAGTTTGGCAGATCGTTCCACCACCGGGGAACAACAGAGGAGAAGAGTCTAGCTACTGATTTTGCACCACGTTGTGGTGGGAGCACTAGGCGTCTTTCGCTGGCAGAGCGTAACTGTCGAGAGGGAGTGTAGCTCTGGATTAAGGAGTGAAGGTAGACCAGAGCCGTTTGGGTTATTGTTTTGTAAGCCTGAAGCAGAGCTTTGAATTTGATGTGTGCTGCAACTGGAAGCCAGTGTAGTGCAATTAGCAGCGGAGGGACATGAGCTGTTTTGGGCTGGTTGAAGACCAGATGTGCTGCTGCGTTCTGGATCATCTGCAGAGGTTTAACTGAGCATGCAGGCAGGCCAGCCAGTAAGGAGTTGCAGTAGTCAATGCGTGAAATGACCAGAGCCTGGACCAGGAGCTGGGTCGTGTGTTCAGTTAGGTAGGGTCTGATCCTCCTGATGTTGTAGAGAGCAAATCAGCAAGACCGGGAAACCGAGGCAACACGGTCCTTAAAGGTCAGCTGGTTGTCTACCATGACACCAAGATTCCTGGTAGAAGACGTAGGCACTAGTGTGATTGAGTCAAGCTGCACACTTATCTGTGGCGGTAAAGAAGGATTGGCTGGAAAGACAATAAGCTCGGTCTTGGACAGATTTAGCTGAAGGTGGCGATCCTTCATCCATGCGGAGATATCAGCAAGGCATGCTGATATTCGCATTGAGACGGTTGTGTCGTCAGGTGGGAAAGAAAGGAAAAGCTGAGTGTCATCTGCATAGCAGTGGTAGGAGAAACCATGAGAGCTAATGACTGAACCGAGTGAGGAGGTGTATATTGAAAAGAGAAGAGGTGTATAGTGAAAAGAGAAGAGGGCCAAGCACCGAGCCCTGAGGCACCCCTGTTGTCAGCCCATGTGATCTGGACATTCCCCCTTGCCAAGATACTTTGAATGATCTCCCTGTGAGGTAGGACATAAACCACGAGGAGACAGATCCTGAGATGCCAAGCTCCAAGAGTTTGGAGAACAGTATATGATGGTTGACCGTGTCAAAGGCAGCCGACAGGTCCAGCAGTATAAGGACTGAGGATTGACCAGTGGATCTGGCAAGCCGTAGGGAATCAGTAACTGACAGGAGAGCAGTTTCAGTAGAGTGACCTTGCCTATAGTCAGATTGATATGGATCAAACAGGTTGTTGTCTTGGAGGAACTGTGAGACCTGACTGAAGACGGCACGCTCTAGTAATTTAGACATGAATGGAAGCAATGAGACCGGCCGGTAGTTTTCAACCTGGGCTGGGTTGAGTGCGGGTTTCTTCAGCAGCGGGGTAACCCGAGCTTGCTTGAAGGCAGAAGGAAAGACATCGGATTTAAGAGAGAAGTTGATAATATGAGTTACTGTAGTTTTGACTGTAGGTAAAATGCTCTGCAGGATGTCAGAGGGAATGTGTGTTGGAGGAGTCTGTACCAGTTTGAGATTGAAAGAGTAGATGAGAGCCAGAAAGTCATTTGCCTATGGTTTGCAAATGTGAATGTTCATGTCTCCCATGACAATTAGTGGTGTGCCATCATCAGGAATGTCAGAGAGAATCATGTCCATTTCAGAGACAAACTCATCTATACTGCCACCCGGAGGGCGGTAAATGACCAGAATGTATGCAGTGATGGGTGTAGAGACCTTTACTGCGTGATACTCAAGTGATGAGCAGTTAGCCATAGGATGGACAGAAGTAAAGTTCCACTTTTTAGAAATAAGAATGCCCGTTCCACCTCCTCGTCCAGCTGAGCAAGGTGTTTGGGTAAATTCTGCATTGAGAGAAAGGGAAGCTGGTGTAGCTGTGTTTTCTGGACGGATCCAGGTTTCAGTCAGGGCTAGGACCTGAATGTCAGAGAGATTTATCAATGAACTGATGAATTCTGTTTTGTTCACTGCAGACTGACAGTTCCAGAGACCAAAGGTAACAGAGGGTGTGACTGACTCACGGCCTCAACTGGTTGAAGAGAGAAGGTGCTAACGACAGAGCCCCACACCAGCAATGTCAACAATAACCCAAAACCAAGACAGAAACTCAAGCAGTAAACTCACCTAACTGACTGTACCAACCCTGACTGAAATCTGGGTAAATTCTGGTAGCTTGCTATAATTTCATCTCTTCCTCACAGCTAATAAAAAAAATAGATAAGTGTACAGACACAGAACAAATGAGGTCGGTATCAATTACCTCAATCTTTTATTTTGAACATACGGCCTATCAAATCATACCTTTCTTAGACTCAGGGCTCTAAATGAACACCAGCTAAATGTGGTCATGGTTCATGGCAGCAGGAGACGAAGCAGTAGGACTCAAACACAGGTGGATATAAAGTTTTTAATGCCACGAAAGCAGGGAATTCCAGTAACTAAACAAAAGGCATGGCTCTAGACAACAGATGAACAAAACCCACTGGAATATCATGACATGTCAAGACTAACTATGAAGGGCCGTTTGAGACATTATTCAGAATTACCCTCTCACAGAAACGTAAAATTTACATCATTCACACATTATACTAAAACCTCTCGTATATCATACTGAAATCATTCACACATTATAGCGAAACCTCTCATACACTATACTGAAACTGCCTCTTATATAATATATTGAAATTTCCTCTCATAGACTATACAAAAAAACTATCATACACTATACAGTGTGTGTTAAGCGCAATATAAGAACAAGTCCATTTACCATTTACCATTCCATACTGAAATGCTCTTACACACTATAGTAAAGTACTCTCGTACATACATACATAATATTCACACACTATAGTGAAATTTCTGAAATCACATTTCACTAGTATGTATGAAAGGACTTCTACTAGTGTGTGTGAGAGTGAATTTCACTTGGAAAGGAAGTAATTTCAATTGAAACAGTAGACACGTAGTAGAAAAAAATTGCAGCACATTTTCAAAACACACTGAAGAGGAAGAGGTTGGAGAACACTGTGACAAATATCTTGCCGGTTAATATCTGCTCTGTTCTGTGTGAATGACTTAAATTTCACAGGCGTCTGTGAGAGGGTAATTCTGAATAATGTCTCAAACGGCCCCTCATAGCTAAGACAATGAACTCAGACACAACAAAGACCAGAAACTAAAGACCAGACAAAAATCAAACAAGGACTAAACCTAAACCATGAGTTCAAGAGTCATTTTGGCAGGTGATAAATGAAGCAAATCATTTTGGTTATTTCTCCTGGTTTTTCCACTATTGCATAATGAATCATACATCCGCTGGTTGCATGCAAACAAAGTGCAGCTAAATGATGAGCGAACTCTAAATGAAGTGACGTGTGCAGGGAGTCTGTGCTGAAGCAGTCCAGAGTTTGGGCACAAATGCAAACACCAAGCTGAGGGAACTGGAAATATCCTGAATGGTACAGGTGCTCTTAAGATCATTAGCCATGTTTACATGGATACAAGTATCCAGATTAAAAGCCAGACTGGAATAAAAATGCTTCATGTAAATATACCGGTTAGACGTTTATGATCCAATCACACTCATTCGGCCAAAAATTTAATTTCAATCGAGATGGATGGGTTAAATGCTGATTGTTGTTCTGATTGATGTGCATGAAAACACATATTTAGAATATTTGGTAGAAATCATCCTCACTGCACATGGCTGTTATGTCAGCTGTAAGCATAACGTTATAATGTCCCTTTTTTTATTTGGGTGACAGCTCCATGCTCCATACAGGTCTGATCACAATAACCTGATTGAAGAAAATTTCTAGGTTCATTCAGTCCCTCCAGCTAGTCCTGAGTCCCCCAATCTTTTATGTTGTGAACGTAACCATGGCAACTGTTATTTTGACACATATTTGACTTCTGTCCAAATACTCCATTCTTCCTGTTTTTAAATAATTTGTTGTTAAAAATGTCAGCAAAACAAGCTGAAAGAACCATGTTTGATTGGATGCCTTTAATCTTGGTTATTTTCCCTGAAAGAGATTTATGTGGTGGAAGTTCTGACTGGCAACTTGAGGAATCTACCTGACACACTGGCCAGCCCCGGTTGCACTAATTAAATGAATGAAACAAAATTAAAATAAATTTATTGAAAAATACTTTACTAATCCCAGAAGGAAGTTGCAATTTAAAAAAATCCATAACAACAACAATTTAAAAACTATGATAAAAAATCAAAAGAAGAAAACAGTCAAATTTGGTTTAGTTCAAATTCTTTTAATGTTGTCATATTTATTCTTCACAATATCAGGTTTAAATGTTTCTATAAAACCTTTTTCTATTTGACTTATCTGAGAAACACTGATGTGTATATTCTCAGCAAGCATTCTGAATGATAAATACACTGTTGTGTGCAGGAAAAAGCGTATGTATGGTGTTTGTATTTATATTTTGTTTATGCATCAAGCTGCTGGTAAGGTAAGTTATTATTATTATTATTATTATTTGTATAACTCATTTTATGTACAAGACAATTCAAAGTGCTTCACATAAAACAGTAAAACATGATCAAGTACTTGTTACATGCACATGCAAGATGGCAGTAAAATGCAATTGTACATGCATCTGAGGTTGTGCAGGCCTATTTACCACAAGTGAAAAAACAACAAAATGATAAGCTAAAAAGACATAATAAATAGGAATAAGCCACAGTGAAGCCAGCTGGAAGAAAACCAGGACATTAAATGATAGCACCTTTATCTTTAAATTAATTTAGTTGATTGGTTCATGGCAACCCTGACCTCTGATGTCAGAAGAATTAAGCCTATATTCTTAATTCATTTACTGAAATATTATTCAATCAGTTTATAACTCCATTATTTTTGTTTCTTTTTTGTTAAAGTGGGGGTGAAATGGTAATACACTAAAACCAGCGAGCCTGAGCTCTGAAGTAATGCCTCTGCCTGAATATTTATGATGGGTCAAATTCTGAGCAGGGATTTCTCCTCAGGTGTTGGTTGCTGCTTCAGTAGATCTGCTCTGTGTTGACCCGCTTTAAGCTGTGGTTATAATGGGAGGCTCACAGTGTGGAGCTGTGGTTATAATGGCAGACTCCCAGAGTACAGCAGTGTGAATAAGAGCCGGGCAGCAGTGGCTCACAAACCTGCTGTGCATAAAGGTTGAAAAATAATGAAGTTGGGGAGGATGGCTCACTGTGGATTTCTTGGTGAGGCCCAATATCTCGTTTGATCACGGAACAACCTCTCTGATGTCAAGCAGCTGCCCATTAGAGCTTCATTCATATGTCTGTTCAGCTTTTGATTAAATTTCTCATATCACATCTCTATGATTATCTGTACAAAGAAAAAAAAAGCTATTGAAAAATGTAAGTGCTTCAAACTGAAGGAAAAAAAGATCAATTTACATAAAAAGCAACATCTTAAATGAACATCTGTATCGCCTGGATGTGAGCTGGATATATGAGCAGTTTTCCTGAAATAAACTTGAAAAATTTCATTAAATTAAACATGAGTTTTTCTGTTAGTTCCTGCATTGCAGTTATATTTTACAACTTGCTATTTGCTTCTTTTTATTTCCTTTCATTTTAAATGATAACTCTGTTCTTCTGTAACGCATATTTCATCATTTTGAACAAATTGTGATCTGCAGCTGAACAGCAGGAAGAAGCTCAAAGGCAAGCAGAGCACCAGCCTCATACTGGGGGAAAAAACTATCTTTTTTTTCCCTTTGTACAGAGGTATTTGGTGCACAAAAGCTCTTCAAGCTCCCAGTACATCTTCAGACAGCTCAATGAGACTGAAAACTGGAAACTCAAAGAGAACTGCATCCCATGATGCCTTTAAACAGACTCTTAAGCAAAGATTCAGCCGCTCATGATGCTGTTATTAAATCATTTCGATTTTGGATGAATGTCATCATACTTAGATGTACTTTGAAAAAAAGTTGATTAAAGTTTGTGTTAAATGTAACTAATTCCTGAATTCATACGCTAACGTTCTCTGGCTAATAAAGATCTACATGGATACACAAAAGTAAATTTAAATCTACATAAATCTTTCTTTTTTTTTTTTTTAATGGAAAAGATATGTGCATTTAGATTATTATACGGTGTCGTGCAAGCTGCATGCTAACTCTTTTTTCTGGACTTGACATGTTAAGGGCTAGATAAACACACCAGCAACTTTCACCATCTGAAGCACATATAGGTTGTGCAAAGGTTGTTCCTTTCTTTGTTTTTCTTAAAAGAGCTTAAAGATTCCATCTTGGATTAAGAGTCCTGCCAGGAGGGAACACAGACAACATCTTTACCAGCATTGACTGCTGATGCTGACCTCTGACCTGTGTGTGGGAGATGCTCAAAGAGATTTTCTGCATGTCTAAATGTAATTAAAACTAACCATTCTGCCCAGATTGGAAATCTATTGAGAAGAGTCAAATTTTATCTTTCCCTGGTCACTCATTCCAGCTCATCCAGGGGGATCATCAGCTGGGGAAGGACAAGAAAACAAGTGGCTTCAAAAGGAACAGGTTTTATTTACCCACAAAAAATACTCACATAACATCTTGGGCCCTTAAAAGAGGTCAAATGAACAAAACCAAACCAAATGTATAATAGTAAGAATAACTTTAAACTAATTGTTTTACATGTAAAACAAAGGAACCAACTAACTAAAACCTAAAACTGACATAACAAACAGGAAACACAGCAGAACTTAAATGCTGGCTGATCAGACCAGTCTGTACACTTAAAGGGCTGACATCTAACAAATAATCTCAACAAGGTGACGGAACCTAAACAGTTAGTTCAATTACTCAAACCCAAAGAACAAGTCAAATTAATTAAGAAATTAAACTACTCAAAATCAAAGGAACAAATCCAAATATTCAAACAGAGAATAAATGATTTCCCCCTCTGGAAGAGCTGGCTTGGTATAGGCCAATGGCACTTCCTGCCTCTTTGGCTTCTACTGTTGTGCTCACTTCTGCCCCCAAGTGTTCATATGGTTTCCCCCCGCACCAGCAAGAGAAAAGAATACACGCTAAACCAGGGCTACTCAATTCGGTCCTACGAGGGCCGCAATCCAGCAGGTTTTCCATGTATCCCTGCACCAACACACCTGATTCAAATTAGGTGGCTCTAACAGCCAATCAGGTTCTACACAATGACTCATTAATTTGACTCAGGTGTGTTGGTGCAGGGATACATGGAAAACCTGCTGGATTGCGGCCCTCGTAGGACCGAATTGAGTAGCCCTGCGCTAAACATACAAAAATTCGAACAAAGTTAAAATTACCAAAGTATCTTACTGTGCACGCTAACAGAACAAACTAAAGCATTTTGACCAAGTTAACCAAATATGAAAGAAAATGGTATTAACTCATAACTGAAATGTGTTGGTGTAGTGGGGTTACCGCCTTATACTGTAGGTACAGGTTGTAGGTACAGCCATCACAGGGGTCCTTATCACAGTCATTAGCGAGCCAGCCAAGAGACGTAGTCCCTTCAACTAGTCCTGAGTCCTTCCTAGGTCTTCCTCCTAAGATGGGATGTTTCATGAACATCCTACCAATGAGGTGTCCTGGAGGCATCCTAACCAGATCCTCTCTGTGTGGTGGAGCAGTGGCTCTATGCTGCAATCCCGGATTTTGTTTGAATATAAACGTTTTAGTAGTGGTTAATTTGGTTTAGTCTCATTACTAAACCAAATAAATTGTTTCTAATACTTTTTAATATTGTACAGTGCGATAATAATGATTACACTTCTTGACCACAAAGGCTCATGGGAAAAGCATATTCAGCAGCAACTTAACCTATGGTGATTACTATGATATAAATTTGAGTTACATGATTAACTTCGCGTGTTATGTTTATATTTAGACAATGTTGTGTTTGAATTTTAAAGTTGGTACAATGAGTGTAAATGACAGTACAAGGAGAGACACCCACGACCACTATTCAGTTTTTCACTTCAGTTCAGCTTTATTTGTGTAGCACTATTTCACAACAATAGGGCACAAATCTCTTCGAGCCAATCCATTGTCATCCAATCAGTATTTATAAAACCCATTTATAAAAAAATAAAACCTAGCCAAGGAAACCAACAGATTGCATCGAATTTTAACTTCAATTCAATCCCCCATTCAGAGCATGCACTCAACGGTGGGCAACAATGGAAAGAAAAAATAATTTCCTTTAACAGGAAGAAAGAACTTCGGGCAGTACCCAGCAAAGATGTATTAACAGGTTCAATGTAAGTGCTAATTTACTGTTGGGTTAATCAAATATTTAATTTTGGAAAACTTACAAAGCCTCCTATACAGATAAGCCCAGAGCTCCTTTCCACTGAGAAATGCAACCAATTTGCCAACTTTTTTAGCCAAAAAATTAAAACAGTTAGGCAAAATATTAATTCCACACAGTCACACAAGAAAACTAGTCTGTGTCTAAAACCCAGAAATAATTCTGATGTTATGTCACAATTTAAAATGGTTGATTTAAAAATCCTACAAGAAACAGTTTGGCATTTGAAATGAACAACATGCACTCTGCACATGATACCATCTGACTTTTTAAAAACAGTTTTTACCTCAGTAGAAAGTGATCTCCTACTGATAGTTAACAGCTCACTGGCATCAGGCATTTTTCCCAAGTCACTAATGATAGCTGCTATTAAGCCACTCCTAAAGAAAAAGACTCTAGATGCCTCTATAATGAACAACTATAGACCGTCTCTAACCTCTCTTTTATTTCCAAGATTACTGAGAAAGTTGTATTTCACCAGCTTAATGACTTTTTAAATGAAAGTGGAAATCTTGATAAATTTCAGTCCGGCTTCCTACCTCATCACAGCACTGAAACAGGTCTGGTCAAAGTGTTAAATGACATTAGGTTGAATACTGATTCTGGTCAAGTATCAGTCCTGGTTCTATTGGATCTCAGTGCTGCGTTTGATACTGTAGATCATAGAATCCTGTTGCACAGGCTGGAAAACTGGGTTGGACTTTCTGGAGCGGTTCTTAACTGGTTCAGGTCCTATTTAGAAGGCCAGAGTTATTTTGTTATGATCAGCAGCTATGAATCTGAGCGAGTGGCCATGACTTGTGGAGTCCCCCAGGGGTCAGTCCTTGGACCTCTTCTGTTAAACTTGTATATGCTCCCTTTGGGTCAAATATTACAGAACTATAGCATTAATTATCAAAGTTATGCAGATGATACACAACTTTATGTGTCTCTGTCACCAAATGACTGCAGTCCAATAGACTTAATGTGTCAGTGTCTGGAGCAAATAAACACCTGGATGAGGGAGAATTTTCAACAATTAAATGAAGACATAACTGAGATTATTCTGTTTGGTAGCAAAGAGAAGAGGGTCAGCATTGGTAAACACCTGGAGACTCGGGCTCTTAAAATCACTGACCAAGTTTGTAACTTTGGAGTGTTGATAGACTCAGACCTGACCTTCAGCAGCCACATCCAAGCTGTCACTAAGACAGCTTTTTACCAGCTCAGAAACATCAACAGAATTAAAAGTTTAGTCTCCCAGAAAGACCAAGAGAAACTCATCCATGCATTCATCTCCAGTAGGCTGGATTACTGTAATGGTCTTTTAACAGGACTTCCCAAAAAGTGCATTAAACATCTGCAGCTCTTCCAGAACGCTGCTGCTAGAGTTTTAACCAGGACTAAGAGATCTGAACACATCACACCAGTTTTAAAATCTTTACACTGGCTTCCAGTCAGTCACAGAATAGACTTTAAAACCCTTCTGATTGTTTACAAATCCCAGAATGGTTTAGGCCCAGAATACATCTGTGATATGTTCAGAGAATATAAACCTAGCAGAGCTCTTAGATCCAAAGACTCTGGTCAACTAGTCCAGACCAGAGTCCAGACTAAACATGGAGAAGCAGCATTTAGCTTTTTTTGATGCAAACAAGTGGAACAAACTGCCAGTGGAGATTAAACTTTCACCAAATATAGACATTTTTAAATCCAAGTTAAAAACATTTCTTTTCTCATGCGCCTATGCATGAAATCTGCATGTTAACTCTTTAACTTATCTTGCTTTTAATCATTTTAATGTAATTTATTATTTTATTGTGATTATGTGTTGATGCCTTTTACTATTTCTAAATATCTGTAATGCCTTTGTTTTATGTAAAGCACTTTGAATTGTCCTGTACATGAAATGTGCTATACAAATAAACTGCCTTGCCTCATTTAAGTTGACTTACCATGGAATTGAGGCAAATTATTCAGATTCTTTATTTGGAAGAACTAAACATTTTCAGTAAATCTGATTTAACAGAGTTGATTCAAATAACTTGGAGTTATAAAGAAATTTAGTTCAGTGAATTAATGGTTTATAGTAAAGACTAATGATCACCAAAGCAGACAGTTAAAGTGACTGGGTATGTTCAGCAAATACAGGAAAAAAAAAACTTTCAAATGCAAACGTATAACATAAAATCCCCAAACTAGCATTTGTTGAAAGCTGAAGGTTTTAAGCTTTGAGATTCTTTAGATAAAGATTTTCTTGTCAAGTCCTGTTTTAAGTTGCTCTTAGCCTAGCTCCCTTGCAAGAATTCCTCCCTGTTCTCCAACCTGAGAGCCCATCAAATACTGTCTTCAGACAACTCCTACCTTTAGCTTTATTCAGACATGCACCAGAAATGCTCCAGAGATGTTCCAGAGTTGTAGTGCGAGAGCACAGGTGTTCATAATGTTCGCTCCTGACTTATTGCAGAGATTTTCCAGCCAGCACCATTACAGAGTGAGAAGATGTGTTAAAGTAACTTTTGAGTATTAACAGCAAACTACCAGTGTGCAGACTGGAATTAATTCTTCATTCTTTTCTGGTGACTTGCACATTGATTTCCGCCAAATCAGTCCCATGAGAACATCTGCAGCACTAAATATCTAATTTTGATGTGTATGTCTGAACACCAAATGAAGAAACAGTATGGATTGAATTGTTGCCATGTCTGCTGAAAATCTATGTGCAAAAAAGGATTTTAAAAGTTTGTATTCCTGCTTTACATCTCTGCACAACATTGGTAGACATACAGCACAATTTTTGCTGAATTTTGTTATGTGATGTGTTTTTCATGAGCAAAAGAATTGATTTTTTAACTACTTAAAATGAGTAAAAACATCAAATTAAGCTGCCATTTCTCATGTGTTCCCTTTAGATCGAAGTTCAAACTCAGCAGAAAACAAAATACCTTGTGACCACAGACCCATTTCACAGTATCTCAGTATAATTTTGCAGCTGTTAAAAACGTCACGAGGCCCAGATCCTTTGTGGAAATCAATATGCGTTGGTTTTTGGATATGGGGCAGAACATATGTAGCTACCACACCACTCATATGATGCATTAATTCATAGCCTTTCAGAAGAAAAGCAGCATCCAATTCCAAGCCGAACAGCAGTGTAAAAAAGACACAATTACACAATGATGAATTGCATAAGCTTTACTGAGAATTTCTGGCCAGGTCTTGCTGACATGCTGTGCACATGCTCCGACATGCAAAGAAAATGGCGACTCTGTCTCGCTGACCAATTAAGACACAGACATGTTATGTAATGGTGTTTACTCCATACAGCAGCAGATCCGTCCCTGTGAGTCGCCTTCTGTTTCCTAATTTGACCAGTGGTGTGTCTACTCTCTTTTGATATGAAGTGCAGGATTTTACGACTTAAAAACTGGCTGCACATCCAGATGGGTGTTGGTGTTGAACATTTTCAGGAGATACAGGAGCTGGTTTAAATCCCTGGAGTTCCGATAGAAATACTATACACAGATTCTCACGGGACTCTTCACTTATTATTATTTTATTTTTTTACCTCACGTTAGCTTCTTTTCTTTTTTCATACAGAGAAGCTTATCTGAGCATTTGTTCTGTTTCTCAACAACATCCTGATTTACATTCACACAGTCACACTCATTCACACCTGGGAGCTTCAGAGTACAACTGCAGCCGGCTGCTGAGAACGCCTCTCAGGGGAAGCCGGAGGAGCAGAGGCTTCGCTTGGAGTCTATTGGTACAGTTGAATAGCCAAATAAAACAACCCCCTATGTATTTTCCGAAACCTCATTCTGTTCCCTGAGAGGGAAAGAGTAATTTGTATGAATTGAAAAGATAACCAAGCAGCAAAGAGAATCCAAGAGCTCCTCTTCTTAGCATTGAAAAGTTTGGCCAGTTCTCTTTATGGCTGCCACTCAGATACTTCCAGGTCATTTCATTCATTTAGAAAACCTGCAGCTCACCATGTTGCGGTGGTGGAGATGAAAAGATTTGACTTTTTTGTAAGTTTTTCTTTTAAGTTTTCAGGGCAAAATACAAAGAAAACAAGTATAAAAAAAATTAGGTGGAAAGTTCCAAAGTTTTACTACAAGCAGATGTTTTATTACACAAATAAGGAAGAACAATAAAATTCTCTGAGGAGTTTTTTAAATAACCCTGAGTAGCTCCGCTTTCACACAATCTGGTTTTAAAATTCTTTGAAAGGATGGGGCCAAAAGCTTGTCAACATTTCCAGAATGCTCACTGATAAGGAAAAAATCTGCATCTGTCATCCATGTGCCTGTGAGCACAAAACTGGTGTCCTTTGGGAGTCACGACTAATCTGATTTTGTCTCGATCCCAATATTAACAATTTTGCTTGAACAACTCATGGAAATGTTTCTTGATTGTCAGTGTTGTTGGAGCACAGCTTGGCACGCTGTCAGTTTATTAGCACAATGTTTGCAGTTATTTAAAAATAAGAAGGTAAGTCTGGTTAAATATTCCAGTCAAGTTAAATGTCATTGCTTTTTCTCAGATAAAATTAGCATTTGTGTTTTTAGTAATAACCTTAGGAAATGAAAATCAATCAGTGTAGGAAATTTTCAGACCTTTCAAAGTTTCTTTACATGTTTCCCAAAATGGGGGGCAGGCCTCCAGGGGGTGGCCCAGAGTTATGCCATGGGGGGGCACAGCTAGGCTAAAAATAAAACTTGTTTTTGCACTGCTAGCAAAATATGGACAAATTTTTAAAAGTACCAATGGGCAAATGATGATGAATTAGCAACAGACATTTCATCTACCACAAAAAATAACAAGACAAGAAAAAAAAAAAAAATCGACAAGACAAAAAGACAAGAAAATATGATGTGGCATGTATTCACCTAGGCTTAACCAGGTAATGATTAAGTAATGGTAATGGTTAATGGTGGGTAATGAAGAGAGACCACAGTGTAAAAAATATTAGCATCTGACAGTATGAATTAAGCCAAACAAGTTATAACGGGTCCTGGGAACTTCTCAACCTGAACACTAATAAATAGCAGTTGATTACTTTAAAAATAAATGACTTAACTGTTGAAAATAGCAGAGTTGTTTTAATAAACTAGCATCTATCTCATCAAATGCTCAACTCACCTGAAGTAGTTTGCAGTTTCCTGGTTTTAAAAAACCTCACACTATAGCAGAAGTTTCGATCATTCCCTCTGTCACTGACATGCTTTTAACTATAATTAGCAAAGTTGCAGCCAGTAAACTAAGAACTATTTCATGGCACATTTCTTCGTAGCCTACATTTCTTTGTGAGCTTTGTTGTGTATGGGATAGTGGAATCGGGGGAGCTTGACATTGTTTTGTTGATAAAAAGGTGGGCCTGCAGTAAAAGTTTGGGATCCACTGCTTTACATAAAGTTTTAATAATTATTTTTCAAGGATAAAGACCAAGAATGTCCATTGCTGGTGAGGTAACTAAGTCTCACGACCAGATCTGACTGACTAGAATTTCATTGCAGTGTAAACCTTAGAGATTTAAAATTTAATCAAGTCAGTGGATTGATATTAGTGCTGGGCAATGATTAAACAATTTATATCACTAATAATAGCATGATTTTCTGTAATTAATCACGATGAATCACATTGTTATGCACAAAATTAAATAATAAATTCAAAAGAAGTGTATTGCACACGTTTCTTCTAAAAGTACTGCTATATGAAGAAATGTGCAGTAAGTTTTGGTTTAAACATTTTAAACAAGTTGCTGCTTTTTCACCGCAGTATCCCCAGTAGAAGTTAAAATATTTTTTGTAAATCAAATCTATATAACAAAAAAGGATGGAAATTTCAGGACTTATCTATTAAAAGGTAAAAAGAGAGTAGTATGAATTTCAATGCTGTGTGAACCTGCCCTCTTTCTTACCACAAAGCGAAAATCTGATGAATTTCAGCCATCAGGTATTTCCCTGCTGTAAGGGACAAAAAAAAGTAGGATTAGAATCTCAGCACTTCTAAATTGTGAGACAAAGCCCACTTTTATTGACTTTTTAAAAATGAAAACCTTAAAATAAAAAGACACAGGATAGAAGTTTTGGCCTTTACATTTTCAGTGGAAACTTGTGAAACAAGTGCTGTGTGATGGAAACGAGTTTTCAGTGAGTGCTTATTTCCACATGTGGACAGAGCTGGAGGTGGAAATGACTACACACAACAACAGTTTTCATGTCATGAAGCTCACCCCCCTAATAACTAAAAACTACTCAGAGTCCCGATGCGGAGAAACTGTCTCCCACGGACGCTGCAAAATCTGGGTTTCGCTTTATGCAATGTGTCACATGCTAGCAACTGGATATCAACATATTTGCAGTATCAACACATGCACTCTTGCTGATTTAATGGACATCAAACTGACTTTTACTGATAGGATAGAGCTCAGAGTAGAGGTAGGATGCACGTTGAGTGGTGAAATAGCCAACGTTAGGGGGCACATCAATGAGATCTGAAAAGAAAAAAGAAAGAAAAACTGGGCTAACACGTGTTGATACACGAATGCTGCCTAATTAATATTTTTCCAATTTTGCATTTTAGGCCTTTAACACATTTCATCTAAAAGAAAACAAAAACAACAACAAAAAACCCAAACAAATGAAACAGACAAAAAAGCCCCAGCAAAACTCATACAGGGTGACGTCACCAGCTTGTTATAATAATGGATCAATACTAAAAGCAGCATCTATGAAAGGCCGAGTCTTTGGGGAGCGAAGATGAGAAGTAGATCTCCAGTTTATCACCAAATGTGTGAGAAAATCTTTCAGCTGATTTTAAATAATTGTGTAACAATCAATGTCATACATCTATAACTGGCATACCTGCATCAGTTGATGCAGTATAAAACTGTACTGTACTGTAAGTGTCTTCAATTATTTCTAGCATTTTCTTCCAGCTTTTCATCTTTCATTTCTCACCTGTGCGCTCTAACACAAGAAGCTAAAAAGCCTCAGGTTTATTTATTTATTTATTTATTTGCACAAACCACAGTGAATCCACATCTACTTGTGTTTGTTGGCTGCCAGTGCTTTTCTACATTAACACTTCTGCTCTGACTGACCGCAACATTTTAACATTCATTTTCACCAAATCATCCCTGCACCTCATATGAAACACACAAAATATGGAACATAAATTTCTTTACATGAAGCAATTCAACTCTTATCAAGGTTTGGATTTCAAGCAGCGGTTACCACAGCGAAGCTGAAATAAAAAAAACAGTACTTCAAGTGGAGAACTCATATTTACCTGATTTCCCAGGGGGCCCAAATGCAGCATCAGACACAAAAGGTTTTTTATTTTTTTTAGAAGAAGCATTCATCTTTCACTGGTCGATTTATCAGCAGAGACACGCGCCCAAACCTGAACGCACCAATTGAATATTTAGATACACACACAAACTG
This sequence comes from Melanotaenia boesemani, assembly GCF_017639745.1. NCBI lineage: Eukaryota > Metazoa > Chordata > Actinopteri > Atheriniformes > Melanotaeniidae > Melanotaenia > Melanotaenia boesemani. The sequence continues at coordinate 25,131,967 of NC_055698.1, forward strand.
CACACATCATTTGAGAGCTACACACTCACACACAGTGAACACTCCGAGGACACAACGGCTTTCAATCCGCCCTGTGCTGCTATCAGGCTGAAATGTTATTTCTCACCTTTATTCTTATTCAGTTTTAATTTTTTTTACAGCCCCCTTTATTCTCATTGTGATTCCAAAGGCAGAGCTTAACTTAAATTAACACCAGCACCATGATATCCTCTGAGAATACCGACCAGATATTACAGCTTGCCTGGGATGGGCTCAGCGACGTGAAGAACATTCAGAGTGAGCGGGATGGAAATGCTAAACACAGGCAGGAGGTCCCTCCCTCATTTTTAACAGTTGGATCAGGCATCAACACTTTTATAATTGCACAAGTTTTGATTTTGGGCTCATAACTGATTTCATCTCTCATCCTAATTATCGTTGTCACCCTCTTTTTAAGACTTCAGTGAGTGAAATCGGTCGAGGCCATGAGTGTTCGCTGGCCTGATCTGTGGGTTGAAAGAGGAGACGGTCAGAATGCATGAAGCCATGATGAAGGATGTTTCCTTTTTTTATGAGTAGTTTGAAAAGTTAGTTAGAAAAATATGAGGTTTATGTGAGCAGGTATTATATTTGCCTACTGTTTTCACTACAGAAGGCTTGTTGGAGCCTTGTGTCTTCTATTGTTCTTTGATAAGAGTTAAATGCCTTTTTAAAAAAAAGGTGTGCATTTGTTTAAAAAATGGATTTTGAAATACAAACTATTGAAAAACATAAAGAAAATAAACAAATATGTCAATTTTAAATGGTATGGAAATGTCCAAGCAACTTTCCAGGATGATAGCCAAGGCATAAAAAAAGACAATCCCTCCAAAGAGTCAACATAATTTTAAACATATAGTATGTTCAGAGATGTAAAATGTCACACACAGTTGCAACGTTTTCCCTCATAAAATATAAGTAAATAAAAAATAAAGTAAAAGAAATTTTAAATGATTTTAAAGAAATATATTTTAAGAAACACAAATGGAAAACAGCGAGGCAAAAATGAAACACTATGGAACCAAAATAGCCAAGATACGTATATTAAATCTACTTTTTCCAAAAATAGCCCATAAAATCAAAGACAAGCCAATTTATTTTCCACAGAAACATAATTTGTTGCAAGAGACAGTAAATGAACAGAGACAGGAAGGCTTTGAACACACATAAAGACATGCAAAAATAGACGGATAGTAACTTAGAAAGGAGACAAACAACTCTAGAGACAAACTGCAGAGACATGTTTACATTAACAGAATCAAAGTACACCTAAATACACAAAAACTACCCATAAGACCTTTAAAAATACTCCAGTTTCCACCGAGCGTGTGTGCACCGCGTTCCATGTGTGCCACGGCCTCCAGACCTAAACATACATGTTGGGTCTGTTTTTGACAGGTTCCAGAACGCATCAAGTTCAGCAGTTCAGATAGGGCCCGACAGAAAATCAGGCACAGGAGCAGAGTAAAGCATCTGGTAATTTTCTAAATAAAAGTTCCCATGCAGATTTGTATTCGCTGAACTAAGTAAACATTTCATCATTACCAATGACATCAGGTTAGAAGTCAATTGTCAGAAGGTGTCAGTGTTTTATTTTTCTTCATGGATGACGAACCGTGACGGAAGTAGAGAATCACAATGATTTCATGACCTCGTGGATCCAGTTACCTGGAATGCACTCTGTGTCTGACACGCTCTCGATGTGAGTTGATGCACCACGGAGGTTGGAACGAAACCGGAACCAGCTGGAATGCAGTGCACACGGACCCGTTAGTAATTGGCCATAAAACACAAACACACAAATCTAAAACAAACTAGCTTTAAAGAGACAAAACTGTCCTGCTCTGGGGACCAACGGCCTCATAGTGAATGTGTTCATGATAGATCCAAACTTTTTTACTCCAAATCTTAATCAGATGAATAAATGAATCAGTCAATCAATAATAAACCCTGCTTTCTTCCATAAAGTAAGAAATATATTTCAAATCCATGTAGTTTGGGTTTTATGCAGTAATTTTCTTGGACTTTTGGTTTTTGGACAGATTTCTTTCAGATTTCTTTCCTTGAAAACAAATAAACAAAAATAATAAAAGAAAACCAAGATTAAAAGATAAATAAAAATAAAATAAACTATATGCAGCCTGTGTTAACTCTGTAATGTTTGTCTTTTTTTATGTTTGTAACAAATACACACATTTCCTCCAGCCATGAAGTTTCAAACCAAATTGGATTTATAGAAATATGTAAAAGCAACACCACTTCTTTATAAAGTACATCATGTTTTAAAACTAAATAAAGTAAGAGAGCTAACAAGGGACAAAATGAAAACTGCTGAGAAGCTGGTGAAAGTGTATTTTTGCCAAAGCCAAGTATAATCTGGCCAATAAACTGGAGTTGGGAAATATGTAGAGGACTAATCGTTTAACCTAGCTGGCAGCTCATATGTCTGACCTAAAAAGCACTGGATTAGCCACTTACACAGCTGGACATCAGCTGAGTCAGTAGCACAGAGGGAAAATATCAATCCACTGGATAAGACTGAAGTCAGCTTCATCTGAAGTATGTGGCGGCTGGGTTTCAGAGGGTAATGTGGTGGATCAATCTTTGGCACTCTTTGTTGAACTGCTAAATTCTGCTTTGTACTAAATGTGAGGACAATGCAGGACACTGTCTTAGATAAAAGCATTTATTGAATGTATAATTATAGGTGGTAAAACAAGTAACCCCTAAATTTGGAGTGCACTCATCTTACCACAAATGATAAAATTTTGACACAGTGCAGAACAAGCTGACATAGAGAATAAGTTACATCATTGTGTAATTAATCAGACTTTACAAACACATGTTTTAAAACAGATCATTCTATTTTTCCTAAAAAGGAACAAGAAAAAATTCAAATAAAATCCAATGAAAGTACAAAGAATTGGCGTAGATTCTTTCAGATCATTGTGTCTATTTACATCACCATCAAAATCCAATAACTGGGAGTAATCAGATAATTGTAATAATCTGATCTGACCCGTGTACATGCACTTCTGAAATGTGATATTTAAAAAACCCTGGTCCATTTATCAGAGTTCTTTCAGATTTTGTACGTAGTGATGCAACTTCCTGTTAAGTTTTAACCAAATGCCTTCATTCTTTAAATACAGTTTACCATTCAGCTTTAAGATTTGTCACTTGCTGTGGTCACCTCACTCATCACTGATTTATATGCTGAAGCTAATTGGCCCTCTCTGAGTTTCCATAGGTACACGCATTGGCTGTCATTGAGTTATTAGGCTCTTCTTGGACGTGGTTTCTCTTATCTTTCAGGTCTGCTCTGAAGAACCAGTAATCATTATGCTTTGCACACAAGTAGCATTGTCTATCTTAATATTCCCAGAGTCCTCACCAACTTTGGAAAATAAGCTCTTAGTAGCCCCTGCATGTATTTGCTGACTATATTCATTGCACTTTAAAATCTGTCAGTTGTATAAAATTAATAATGTACTGGTTGCCAATCTAGTCTTTGCATTATGGATCTCTCTCTCTCTCTCTCTCTCTCTCTCTCTATATATATATATATATATATATATATATATATATATATATATATATATATATATATATATATATATATATCCCTTCTCCAACACACCTAACTCAAATTAATGACCCACTGTGCAGACCTAGGCTAGAACTAGGAACTAGAGTCACATGTGTTGAAGCAGGGATACACTGAAAACCTGCAGGACTGCATCTCTCATAGGACAGAACTGAATAACCCTTTTATACACCAATCAGACAGCTGGTCATCAGGGACATCTGGGACAACAGTGAATTTCTGTTTTTCACATACTTTAGTTATTTCTGTTGCCTTGTGTTTGTCTATTGGCAGCGTTTTCTTTCTTTTTGGTTAATTCAATTTAACTGAGAATGTTTACTCTGGCCCACATTTTAATACCAGGATGGGTGCACCTTTGGTGCAGATTGGTGTGTGTTGTATAATGAGGGGAAATGGGAGATGGAATGAAATGGGAAGAGTTAACCCCTCATTTCCAGTGGGTGCGTGTGCACCACGTTACGGCTGTGCCATGGTTTTGTCGTGGTATGTCAATCCACCCTGGGAGCGTGTCAGGTACGGCGTGCGCGTGAGTGCAGTTTGCCTAGCTGGTTCACGAGATCAAGAAATCAGAGGAGAATTGGAGAATCTTGCGATTCTCCTTTTTCAAGATGAATGTCTCGTCGTCCATGATGAAAAAAAAGAACAACCTTGAGTCCCCCTGACCAGTTAAAGATCAAATCTGCACAGGGCTTTTATTTTTAAAAAAATACCAGAAGTTTTTACACTGCTCCCATGTCTAATTTCCTGTCTGTCCCTATCTAACTACTGAGTTTGACGTGTAAGTTTAGCCTAGCAAACTGAGTTTAGTAAGTTTGGAAAGCCGCGACAAGGTGCTTCTGGGATGCTTCTGACGCGCAATGGTGCGCCCGGTGGGAACCAAACCAATGTCACAAATAGCAGAGGAGGCTGTGGTGCACATGCACCCAGTGGAAATGAGGAGCCAACTCATCTCTGATACACCTCTACGCCTTCCTGTTTTTACCAAGAGTTTTGAGCCTGCATAGGAAAAGATGGTACATATTTTTTCATGTTTCCCCAGGCAAAAAAAAAAATGTTGTTTAAAACCGCATGCCAAGAAGAAAGATCACAAATTACTGGATCTCCGCCATTCTCCTTTTATTTCTGTGTTGTGTTCCTCTTCATAATAATTCAAAGAAAGGTGCCACACCGCTAAGACATTACGCTCTCTTGTAGATGACAGATTTATCGCTATCTGGCCTTACCAGGTAAAGGTACAGCTGGCTTTGAAAAGGCAACGGAACTTAAGATTTACCAAACCATCCCGTTCTGAGCAGGACCCTGCCTTGGTGGAAGCAGGGCCCTTAATCAGCATTGGAGGTAGTAACAGAGACTTATTGGACCTGCCTTGTTTGTGCTCTAATGCATCAAGCTTGCATTGCAGCATGAGAGTGTGATGTTGTGACGACACAACTAGCATGCTGTGGGACTTTAAAGCATAAACAATCAGCACTGACTTATAGATACAACAACGTGACAAGTGTAAATATTTTGTGGTCAGAGTTCAGCACTGTGTACAACGTATGGATAACAGTGGAAATGGTGAGGGATATATCAGTCTCACATTTTATATGCTGCAATACTCGTTAAAGCTGCCAGGTCAACGCCACGACTCACACGTCAAGACACACTGGTTGTGGTTTGGTCCATTTGTGAATGGGCAAAGGCTGTTTAGAGAGGGGCTCATTAGTTGTTACCATTAGGCTGATTTAGGAAAAGGGGTCTTCTGATTGACTGTTAGCTTATAGAATAAAAAGGCAAAAAGGGACGGGTAGTGACAACAGTAAGCTAACAACTAACTTAGCATTGGGCACATGATCTCTTTTAGTTAATCAGCATTCAACCAAAGCAAAGCATCAGCTCTGAGAACTATGCACTGTTAGGGTTTTAGAGGCATGCATGTCTGTCCATCTCAATTAAGAAAATGTCCATTCATGGCAGCTGAGAGCAACAAAGAAGTGATTAGTAAAGGTATAAAATGCCTTTAGTTTATAGGGTGTTATTGAGCCTATTACACTTTGTGACATGTTATTAACGCAATCGCCCATTCTGTGGGTCATATAGGTCATTGTCACCTGTGAGTCACGTACCAGTCTAGCCAATATGTGAGATCACATGATTCAAGGTGACAGTGGTTGGGAAAAGACACAAGGATGGGAGTCAAGGCTGTACTGTAAATGTCAGGTAGGCAATGCAATTTACACCTTAAATCTTTTGGCCCAATCACATCTGGTCAGGTAGATAAGGGTACAGCTGGCTGTGAAAACACAACAGAGCACAGGATTTACCACACCACACCAAAACTCACAGGGCACAGCTAGCCAAGTTGACAGTGGCCACCTCTAAAATCTGATTGGACACCACAGTTACCACCTCAGGTAATTGAGGAGGACAGAAATGTCTTTCCAGATATGAATCACCAGTGTCCCTACATCAGTTTAAAGTGTCCTTTAAAAATATTTCCAGAGAGATTTTAAGAGATTTCTGTCCCTGTGCAAGTACAACTACTAATGTTATGCAAGGCTGCCCCAAATGTTATCCTGAAGCTATCAGTGCTAATCTAGTTATATGGAAGCAGTAGATTAGTTTTAAGATAATGTAGGGAAGGCCAGCAAGGCTGCTAGTTGATTTCAAAGTAAGCTAGGTCATAAAAACTTGGAGAATTATAGCTTTTAACCAGTTTATAAGATAAAAGACAAAAAAATTGCGATATTTCAGACTTTTTTTTGTAAAGAGGAAGGACACAGATCAAACCAAAACAGACCACTGGTGTCAATAAATCCTTTCACACACCAATTCCATCCTATGGATGCAATGATGAACCACTTTCAAAGCCTTATTTGTCCATTCACACATAGACTAAACAGCTGGTTTACTCCTATGTCAGTGTGTCATTTTACAACTCGTTTTATTATTGCACAATCGCAGGTGTGACATTGTTGTTGTATAGCAGGAGTGCCCAAGTCCAGTCCTCAAGAGCTACTATCTTGCAACTTTTAGATACATCACTTCTCCAACACACCAGAATCAAACATGGCTCGTTACCAGGCCTCTGCGGGGCTGAATGGCAAGTGTATTGGAGAAAGGTTGTATCTAAAAGTTGCAGGATAGCTCTCGAGGACTGGACTTGGGCACCCCTGGTGTGATGTAAAGAAGTAATATCTGAGGTATTAAACTGTCCAAATAAAATGTTAAACTATTTTGACATATGTTGTAGTGCATGTAATTCACTGCTGATAGTTTACACGTTTAAATCCTGTGGTGTGCCAGTCACGTACACCATATCACACGCTCATGCCGCAATGCTGCCTAGATGTGTGACAGCACACATTAAGCAGGATGGTTCTGCCTCTGTTTCCATCTCATCTATCTGCTCAGAGCCAAATTACAGACGGTCAACTTTGAACTCCTATTCCGTCTCTTCACAAATCATAGATCTTAAAACAAAACAAGAGACTGAAAATGAAAATATCAATATCCTAAAAATCCCTAATAAATAAGAGAACAGGGTAATGACTTCAACTAAAGAAAAGAACCAAGTTCTCTTCATTAAAACTCAGTCATTTGTACCAGCATTTAAACTTTGCTAATTACATGAGAACACCACATAAACTGGTGTTTGAAAAGTCAAGCTTTCATAAACGTCTAAGGTCAGGTTGTTTAAAACATCTCTTTCACTTGCACAAACAATAACCAATAAATAGCCCAACATTATCCAAAATACTGTGTGACAGAACAAGCTAAGGGATAGTGGTGGGAAATTAATGCTGGGTTTAAATATAAGCATGTGTGCATGTTTGGTTTAGATGCATTAAGTTGACATGATACAAAAACAGTGAGGAGCACAAGTTGTACCCTTTGAAAAAGGCTGTGTTTTATTGAAATACAGCAGACATCAACAGGTTGTTTTGCTGACCTGGGCAACAGAAACAGAGCTTGAATACTTTTCAAACTGTGTAAAAACAAGTATTCATGGCTATTATTTTATCATTTTAACTCCGCAAACTTCAAAGACACTTTCAACCCAAACTGAGTCAACTCCACTTCATTTTGGGCTGATCAACCAAAGTGTTGTGAACAAAACAAAAACAAGCTGGTGCTCAACATCAATCTGGGTTTTCATTGCAAAAATGCTGGTACAGTAGGCAAAGTTTAAGGATCTGAAACAGCATTCAGGCCCATTTTTGTGCCCAGGGCTGGTTGTTTGATAGTAGCAGTAGTAGAAGAAGCAGAACCTCAGTTATGAAGCAGGGCTGGCCTCAACTCCCTTTATGAAGACATTTAAAGCACCTGGTTTCCTCAAAAAGGAATAAGAAGTTGTCTCTTTAAAAAAAAAAAAAAAAACTTTGACGTTATCTTTACCTTCTTTTGCCTGAGGGGAAAATTCACTTTAACCTTGTGAAAATGCTGCTGGTTGCTTCTTTGACAACTATTTTTATAGTACAAGGACACTTTCTTCCTAAAATAATGGGTTATCTGATTTGAAACTCAGGAAAGTTTTTGGGGATCATGATAAGTTGGCTAAATGCACAGCTTGCTCATTTGCATGAAAGAAGAAGAAGAAGAAAAAACAAATCAATCTGGCATAAATGGCTCAAAAAGGCAAAAACCTTGGGTGGGATCAGCCTTCCACTTTTCTTATAATAAAATACTTTTGTGCAAGTTTTGATTGTCTCAATTCTTAAAAAAATCAAGTGAAAAGTGATTTTAAATATAGTAAAGGGAAGATGATTGAAGCTTTAATCCATTGATTCACATGTGAAATGCCAGACATAATTTGAAAAAAGTGCCAGTGTGATTTAACAACTGAATACAGCTTCAGACTTTAGATGGTTTGAGACCCTCAATGTTTATTCAACAACAGGGGGGATCAAACAAGTGATTTCTTGTAAAACAAAAAAAAAATGCCAACATCTTGCTGCAGTTTTTTAGCACGAACGAACGAGTAGATACTGCTGAGCGTGAGTTTACGATATGCTCGAAAACAAAGATTTTTGGTTGCACACAATTGTTTTTTTTTTGTTTTTTTTTTTGTCATACTGACATTTCAGGGCCGTGATTAACAGCAAAATATCAAACAAACTGTAAAAATGCATTTTTCTTTTATGACTGGATTTGGGAAAAAATCCTTTACCACATTTTCTGTGAAAAATGAGCAAATGTGTGCTATCAAAGCAAATTTCAAGGAATGTCAACTGGTTTGTCCCGCGCCCTCGCTTCGATTGTAAGAACAGGAACTTTGCTGGTTATCGATACCTTAATTGCATAAAAGCTTTTGGAGGAAACCAGGTGCAGACATATATAAATTTCAGCCTGAACAAACAGAGCAAGTTTAAATTAAATAGAAGAAGGACTTGAGCACACAAGCTAAAGCTTAGTTTTCTTTTAGTATGAATAAATCCAGAGGGTTTGCCATTTATGAACGACAAACAGAGATGCTAGCCTACCAGCTAACCAGCCAAACCAGATTTGTGATTAGTTGCTAGCATGTTTGTAACAGAGCTGCTAGACTCCTTGTTAACCAGTCACAACAGTTCTTTAGCGTTGCTCACTTTTAAACTTTAGCAAGATTGTTGCAGAAGCTTCAGAGGCAAATTTTTCATGCTTTAAGTTTTGAGTCATCACTGCCAGAGGTCCTCAGTTCTGTCATGAAGCAGCTAATGCTCTAACAGACAACTTTTAAGTCATATAAAAGCAAAAAGAGCGTCACTATTAGCTTAGTAGCTTGTTAGCTTTCAATGGAATACCAGAGCCAATTTAAACATTAAAGTGAATTTATTGCTTTTATTCAAGCAAATACACATTTTACCAGCTGAGTACTGATGTAATCCCAGTAAATCAAATGTATTTATTCATTATTTTCTTTTTTATTTTTAAATACTTTTGACACTAGAGCAAAAAAGGCACAATTTCCAGTCCTGTTCCTGGTATGCTCAATTCTTTCCTCTTTCCACATTCAAATCCATGACATTTGTGTAACTCCTCAAAGCAAATACATTCAATCATTCATCAGAAAAATATTCAATCTAAACTATGCACTTGCAAAAATAAAACTCTCTTTGAATGCTTTCTAAGGCTGAGCGTCCACCAGGAGGCCCTCGCTGCAGCGCCGCTGTTTTGTTCAGGTTTTTGCAGAAGGACGTGCAGCAGTACAGCAAAGGAGAGCTCTTGGTGATGCTAAAGTTTATAAAACCACGAACACTTTAATCAGCAAAAGAAAATCACTTTTATTGACTCATACCGGCATTTGGAGCTGTGCACGAAGCTCCAGACTGCCGCTGAGCAATGACCCAGTGGACGGAGTTGAAAACCCTCCCCCCCAGTTGTTGAGGCCAGCCCTGGTTTGCATTTGTAAATACAGTATTTCAGATATATGTAATCTTATCTTTAAATCTGACCAGGACACTACAGCGGCAGAAGCAATACATAAAGAAGCTCATATTCTTTTTTTTTTTTTTTCTCTTTTTACTATTATTCTTTTTTTGTCGGAATGGAACTAGTTTCAACTAAGCCTACCAAGCCAACATGTAGTTATGTATCGAATAAAAGGCTATTTATCTTTTTTTGTTTACTTTTATTACAGGTGTGTATGATGGTGTGCAGGACGACAAAGAGAAAAAAGAACAAAGGTGGAAACAGAAAAAGGAAGAACAAGAACAAGACAAGATAGGGACAAAGAAAAGGTGAAAAGTAAGACAAAGTGAAAGAACATGAAAGAACAAGGAAAGAGAATAAAGTGTGATTCAGGCAGCATGATTCTGGATTGTGGGTTTTTGCTGTCGAGTTTGTGTGTTGTGTGATCGTTACCATTAAATCCATCTGCATTTGCCACCATTTGGGCAGTTTCTTAACTGCTTTTGTTGTTGTTGTTGTTTATCTCATGTTGTTCCTTCACGGTTTTCAACAAAGATTCACGACAGTCACTTGGTCATACAAGCATGTTCGTTGGAACAAGAAGTGCAGATTGGCTTAAGTTTCTTTTTCTTTTTTTTTTCCTTTGCTTTTCTTCAAAAAAAGGGTTCCAGACAGAGTGGCTACAATAATAATAATAATAATAATAATAATAATAATGATAATAATAATAATAATAATAATAATAATAATAGCACTTGACATTACTTCAGCACAGTAAAATAAAAAAAGAAAACAAAATCCAAAGGTGCTTTTCTGTGTTTTGTTCTTTTAAATCTGATTTGATGTGAAGTGAAGCCCCCCTCTTCCTCCATCCTTCCCTTCCTCCTCCTCCTCCTCATCTTCCTCCCACCTCTTCTCCTCTCACCAGGGGAGTGGCGGGCGGAAGTCCAGTGCTGGTTAGACGAAGAAGAAGTGATTGAAGTATTGCCAACTGGTCTGTGTCTTTTTCGTTTCTGTAGTGGTTCCACTCAGCTTCAGTACAAAAAGACGAGAAGGAGAGATGGGAAAAGAAAGAGGAGAAGAAAAAAAAAGGGATGTTGCACGCATACCGCTGCTGGCACCATGATTGTTTAAAAGTCCATCAACAACAACAACAATAAAAACAACAACAAACAAACAAAAAAGAAATGGTAAAAGAGCCGAGAAAGGGGTTAAAAAAAAAAGAAGGAGGGTTCTGGGGGGACGAATTGCTCCCATTTTACAAAATGTAACAAGATTTTTCCGCAAAATTTTACAAATCTGTATCAATGCAGGAAAACCAAACAAACAAACATATATATCCTATTTACAAGAAGAAGAAGAAGAAGAAGAAGAAGAAGAAGAAGAACCCTTTTTTTTTTAAAGTGTAGTGAGAATGCAGCAGATCCCAGCTTTGGCACTCGGCGTTTTTGTTTTTTTTTTCTTGTTTGTTTGTTTGTTTTAAATCCACCCTGTCTGTTGATTGGTCGGTGTGTAGTCACACTGCTGCAGGCACACATTCAGTACTCCGGCTCACCTTCCTCCTCATCCTCACATCTCCATGGCAACACAGGTCATGCACAACATCACCTCAGTCACGTCTGGTGGTCCATCCATCCGTCAAGTTCACGACATGCCAATTCCCCAGTTTCACCGATTCCACCAGACTAACTTTAAGGTAAAAGTTTGAGGGGCTTTTAAGGGTCTTATTGTAAAGTGCAGATCATCAGTTAGGTTGGTTATTAAAGGCAAAGTATAGAAAAAAAAAAACAACAACAGATTATTCAGGTCCAGGATGATTAAAAAAAGCAACACTTTCTTTAGAAGGGAAGGCAAGAAAGATTAAAATCTGCTTGTTAATTAATAAAACTTCCACTTAAAGGGAATGTTTGAGCTCTTAAAAGGAAAATTAAATATTGCTACAAAATCAAATAGGGAAGCTGCCTAAGCCTTAACATGTCAAACCTTTTCTTTCAAGTGTAGCTCAAGAGTTAAATATCAAATGAACTGCAGTTGTTAAGCAAATTTAGTGAACTGGTTTGTAAAGATAAAGGTGAAGTTTTGAATTGCTGACGTTTAAATAGATATTTTCATGTGCAAATAGCAAATGTGCATACAAATAGGGAATGTAAATGCACCGTATTCATTTATAATTTAAAATGACTGACAGATATGTGCTACACAGCTCTCCATTGGCACCAGGATGCTCATAAAAATGCATGTTAGGATACTGAAAGAGCTTCTGCTTGAAGAGAAGTTGAGAAATTTGATATTTTTGATAATTAATGATGCTGTCTGCATGGAATGTCATTTGTGAAATTGTGGAAAAAATATAAAGTAATATGACTTTCACGATAGATCTAAATTAATACTTTGAGATGAGTCAGTATCACTTAAGTTAAAATTATACATTAGAAAAACGTCGTAATTATGAGATAAATCAGAATCTTGATAGGACTCGAACCGCTCTTGCCTGGGTGAAAGTATGAATTTGCATATGAATTATCCCACCATGCCAACAGATGTCAACTTTGAAATTCTGGTCTGATGTCACAAAGTTTTGTTGCAGAAATTCAACAAAAAGTAGATTTTTACATGCCAGTAAAGCCATGTCATCAACTAATACACAACTCACTAAAGTAAACAACTATAAGGATTTTTATCAGTTTTATGACAGAACTATTTAACCTAACTTTAAGAAGTCATTAAAGTTAAATTTCACAGATTTAGGGTTGGATTTAGAATAAAAAGATGATTGAGGAAGGTTTGAGAAAGACAAATAGAAGGGATAATTTTTTTAACTTTTTGTACCTGACAATACATCAGATACAAAAAAATCTTATGCACTTTGACAAAAAGGAAACCATTAACTGTTCCCACCCAGTTAGATGTTCAAATGACAGCATTTTCCTGACCGCCTAAATAAGATTCAGCCATGGTTCTACTTCTCTAAAGGGAAATATGAACTTAAACCTGATAAAGTAAAACAGTAAATGCCTCAGAAAGAAGCTTCAGCACAATGATTATCTGCCACATCTTTGATCACTATGATTGTTTACAGCATTTTTCAAATCAGCCTCTCATTTAAAAGCTGCACCTCTTGGTAGTGTCTATGCACAGAGCCTTGCCTCTGCATATCCAGGGTGTGGCCTTGCTCCTACTTTGTTTTGTAATATTCACATCGCTGTGTGAACTCAAAGCTGAAGGGAGGGAAAGTGTAATTATCTTCAGGGATCGTGACCCTGAATTTCTCTTTGCACTCAGATTTCAATTTAGGTGCATGTTTGCTCATCTCTAAAATAAAATCTGCCTCCTCAGAGACCTCATCTTATTTAAACTCACTCTTTTGTTGCAATCGTTGGGGGCATTTCATGTCTAGAACAATGACGACAGTACCAACAACGTGACAAAGGAGGTTGCCGTGCATGACCTTGGATGCGACAATCAATAGCTAAAAACTGGTAAAAAAAAAAAAGAAAAAGAAAAAAATACAATATCTGTTAATTAAAAAAACTCTTTTTTTCTGTTGTTCCATTCTTCATTTTCTTTCCTCCTGTATGTTTCCAGCAGCAGTGACGGTGATGGCGGCAAATCCGATTCGCACCTAAAATCAACAGATGGGGAAGAGACAAAGAAAAGGAGAGGGGGGATGGAGAGGAAAATGAACTTAAAACTGTCAAACATTTTTGAACATAATAGAAATATCAGACTGACATGAACTCTGATCATTTTTTACTAAAAAACAAGGAACAACAAAACAAAACCGAGCAAACAAACAGTAACAAAAATCAGGAGAGAAGGGATTAAAAAGCAATTGTTGTGCCGGTAGCCGATGATCTGGTGCTGTTCTTAACTGGGACATGTTGTGAAATAAAGGCCGATCTGACCAGCCGGCACACTCCCCCCTAATCCATGTAAGAGGGAAAGTGTATTTAAAATTGCATTTTGTGTGGAAGTTATTTAAAAAGCCCTACAGTCGCTGTGATTATAGAAACACATTAAAAAGACATAGATTGGTTGTCGTTAAAAACACGTTACAACAAAATCCAGTATCTTCATATTGCTTTTACTAGGATAATGTACAGAATGATATTTGATTTTAAGAGCATATTAAATGTTATTTTACTAATAGCACACATTTCTAAAGCTTTTGTGATATTATTTTTGGTTTTATTTACATTTTCTGTCTCAAATTATCTACTTTGGATCCTGTCTTTTTAAAAGAACTTAAAAAACACCTGTCTGCTCTGATTGGTTAGCTTTGGCAGCAAGAAAGGTCCCTTTCCTTTAAGAAATTCCATCCAAAATGCAGAAGCTATGCAAATGTGTTATTATGTGACAGAAAAAAAGCCTGCAATCAGAAATCTATTCAGGAGCAACAGTATTTACCTTCAATAAAAAGCATGGAACACAAAAAGAAAATAAAAAGAGGAGATTCCCAAATATGTAAAAGGTCATTTAAACCATCTGAACATAACTGCTTTTTTTTAACTTTGCAAATGGAAGAAAGAAATTTGAGATTTGATGCTTTCTAAAGTGCTACCATTTATTTATACTGCCGATGCCAACAGAGCTCATTTAAAGTGGCAGTGATTATTTATTTTTATGTTAAAAATACATCAAAGGACATTTTTTCACACTGTCAAAGTTTATTTATGATCCACAAACTTTCTTAGAAAAATTTAAATCTTTCTCTTGACATTAAATAATGCTGCCGTTTTGGTAAACACTATCTCCCTGGTTCACGGGCCGTTTATGCTAAACGCGTAAGACAGATACGCAGACAAGACGAACAGTTTTGTCCATCTCCTGCGTTGGTTATATGTGTAATTAGGAGCTTAGCCCTCTGTTGCTTCACGCAGAAAATAGAGCAATACCGGAATTCGGGGGGGGCAATGCTCAGCAGAAGAGCTGACATGTGACCAGAAAAAAAGATGAGGAACAGGTAAATGGTCTGCACTTATATACTTATCCAAAGTGCTTTACATATACGTCACATTCACCCATTCACACACTGATGGCGGAAGCTGCCATGCAAGGCGCCGGCAACCCTTGGGCTGCAGGACGGCCACTCTACCCACTGAGCCATGCCGCCCCATGAAAACAAAAGCAACAACTGTAGAAATTGTGCAAGCTTAACAATGACTTAACAACAATGGCAACATAAAAGACACATGGAAGTATGAGGACAGCGACTTAACATATAAATAGATGGTACCTCTTCTGTTCAGCTGCTAACCTGTTTATTCAGTCATGCAACTGGTCACTATGGCTAACAAGAGCTGATAATCCGATACGACTGGTGGAAGTTGTGCTTCATCAGCTTCATATACACAAACAGCAGATGGAGCTGCGTTTTGGAAGTCTACATCCTGTCTGGATTATTGGAACACCTACCAAAGGGCTAATGATCAAATGGACTAGTAGGCAGTTTAGCTTCAGCTGCATGATGTCACTCAAAGGGACTTGTCAATAAAGAGGTACAAAATGGCATCAAGACAAACATTATAACTCAAAAGAGATGCAGAATTGCCACAAAGGAGGGATATATGAGGATGCATATAAACAAAAAAATAACTTTAAAAGTTGGACGAAACAGTTCCATCTTTGAAGAAACTAATGATCTTACTGTTGTTTTTAGGGATTTGTGCTCAGGATCAACCAATTTACAAGGTTTTAAAATATGTTACCAAGAAAAATAATAATTATTTAAGATCAACTTTCTTTTTTCCAGTGAGCTAACCGAGAAAGTTCTTTTCTTTTCATTGTTTTTCTATTTTTTTAAGCTGAATATGTCAAACTCCAATCATATTAAAAAATAAATACCCCACAAATTCATGCATTACCCCAGCTGCAGCTCTGACATTGGACTATTTTCTCCTGAAAAAGTGTGCCGATATTAATGGAAAACATCTGTGTTATGCTGATCATTGTCCTTTCTGATACAGAACAGCAGATAACAATAAAAAAAAAAAAATTCTGTAACACCTTTTTTATTAAAATATATCAAATTCTAATTACAAGGAGTGTGCGTCCTTTACAAAGGCTGTTGCAACACATTCTACTTTTATAAACTGATTATCTTTCCGCCATATGAATACACTACTTTGACAATACAGTTCAGAGCACAGTAGGAAATAATACAGATTTGATTAACATCGGGACTGTTGCTGCTTCAGGTAATAAGGCCCCTATAATTTGAATCTCTCTTCAAATCTTATATTACTGGAAAGAATTGTTACAAAAATTCCTTTTATATTAAAACTGATGGCACAAATCTATTAAAAAATAATGATTTTTAATCTTAATACACGTGGAAACAGGTAATTTTTGTGTCTGGTGCCTCTGTGTTTTACTTCATAATGATAACGGGGGGAGAAACACTGCAGCATTTTGGCAATTAAGCCTTCATCTATAAGCTATGCTGTTGATAAGTTATTATGGGACGCTGTGCTGTGCTCTGCTGATTAAATGACGCCTTGAGCTGCTGTGATTAGTGAGACAGGACAATGGATGGTGCACTTACACACACACATAAGCTGGGACATCGCACCACATCAATTTTCACTCCAGGGAATTTCTCCATAAATTGTTATGGCTCTCTAATATAATAATTTTTTATCACTTGTTCTTGGGGTCATCGTACCACTGAGATATATGTATATATATATATATATATATATCATCGCCTCTCGTTCATTTCATCCTGTGGGACTTCCAGATCCAGACGGACAAAATGGTAAAGGCAAACCAGCCGGACATTGTGGTGATGGACAAACAGCAGAGGAAAGCCATTGTGGTTGACATCGCAATACCAAGCGACTGCAACATCAGGAAAAAGGAACATGAGAAACTGGAGAAATAACAAGGCCTGAAAGAAGAACTTGAGAAGGCCTGGAAAGTGAAGGCAACAGTTGTGCCCGTGGTCATGGGAGCACTCGGGACAGTAACCCCCAAACTAAGAGAGATCCCAGGACAAACCCCAGACATCTCAGAGATGTCCTAGGAACAGCAAAGATACTGCGCAGAACCCTCAAGCTCCCAGGCCTCTGGTAGAGGACCCGAGCTTGGATGGATGAGACCGCCCACAGAGGGTGAGGGGACAAAATTTTTTTTATATATATATTTATATATATATAAATTACGAAATATATGACTGATGGAGAAAAAATAAAGTAAAAATAAAAACAGCAAAATTTTGATGAGAGGTAAATAAAATACACAACATATATGTTCACTGTTATGCTGAAGATTCCTGACTTAACTAAAATAATGTTTCTGAAATTACAAGCCTATGTTTGAGACATCACAGCCTGGATAACCTCTTTTTTATTATTATAAAACTGAAGACACTGCTTTTTAAATTTAAAACTACTACTAAACTCCTTCCATCCTCTCTTCTCTGAGCCCTCTCTAGCCAGTAAAAGTCTGTCAAATGTTGAGTCTTGGTTTATTTCTTGCTCTGCCACTTTCTCTCTTTCTTTTCCTCACTTCCTCTAATAACGTCTTCTTTCTTTGCTGAATCCACAATGGTACACATTTAAAACAGCCAGTATGTTGATATCCAGTTGCTAGCGTGTGACACAGCACCTTAAAGCAAAACACAGACGTCACATGATGGCCAGGGCTAGAACAAAAAGTTGTGCGATTTCTCAGCACCTGGATGCTGCAAGGCAAGAAATGCTTCGGGAATGTGCATAATGACTGTCAGTGTGCCATCTAAACAACTGATACACACAGAGTTCGCCTTAAAATTCGGAGAAAGATTCACATTAAAACTGAGTGGAGGTCTGTTCATGGTCCTTAAATTTTCTGGGCTTAAAATTGGTCTTTGGCTATCAGGCCTGACCTTTGTGAAACCAGCTCCAAACCTTAGTACATTGCACACATATAGGTATAATGTTCACAGTTTATGAACTTTGCTTCTTTGTGTGTTTTTGTGTTGGCAATATTTTTTTATTAATTAGTTTCTGCTTTTTTTAGTTGCTTTTAACCCTAAAAAGTGCTTCAAAAGTGTTATTTAAACAGTCAAACCTGAACACCCAGTAACTGAAGAGATCGATATTCACTACTGGAGATGGGATGGGAACTCCTTAAGTAAGAAAAACACCTTTAACTCCAAAGTTTCCATGTTACTTTGAAGACAAAGAGCAAAAAAAAAAAAAAAAAAAGGTTTGGACAAGAAGACACTCTTACTGATGAAAAGCACGAGCTGTTCCAAGCAACTGAACCTGCTGCTTCTCCAAAAAGTAACCACGTGGTTACAGATGCATGAATTAAAAGACAGAATTACCTCCCAAAACCTAAACAGGAATCCACTGACATGAAATTAATGTTAGGGCTATAAAAGACAGTTAAAAAAGTTGCAACAAGTTTTTGCAATTACTAGGCGATGAAAGAGGTTGAGAAAGTTAATGGTGTGGAAATAAAATATGCAAAGAATTAAAAATTATACCTGTAATTTATCAGTCTGAGTAAATGCATCTAAAACTTTCCTCAATATTAATAATGTTTAATTAAGCCTTTCTTCTTTTTATTTTTTATTTTTAATGGAGGGACATATTTCCTTTTTGAGGAAGGAAGCACCACATGAATAAATTTCAGCATTCTGGTATGACTTCTATCTGGAGCAAATTTTCGCATCAGCAGTGTTTGGTGGATTCCTGTAATCCACCTGCCACAGTTGGCATTCTGCGAGTCAAACTGATCCTGAAAGCGGACTTCAGCCTCAAATAAAAACTGGCACCTGAACTGAGAAGCTGCAGCCAAACTGCTTGAGTTTAGATAGCAGCTCATGTACATTTATCATTCTGCTCATGAATTGAATCACGACTGCCACGACATCTCCCCCAGCTCCTCTGATAAAACTACAATAAGATGAAGTTTTTTATGCATGTTTCACTTTGCTGCTACTGGTGATATTTACTGGAAAATGTCACAATTTGGCTGAACATGCATTAAGACATTAAAGTTTGATCCTATAATTTCTGTAGAAATATCCTGTTTGTAAATATATGATGGTGTGTGTGCTGTCCTTCAGTCTGACGTGAATGTTTGTGCAGAGGGGTGGAGGAGTTTGTGAGGCAGCTTGAGGAGATGGATTTGTCCTGCTGTTTTGTAGCAAATTAAACTACTCATCTGCCTGAATAAGACTTGAAATTATGCACCATTTTAGACAGGGTCACTTCACGAGAGAGGTGAGTCATCAAATAGATGTGCATTGTATTCTCAGGTTAACAGGCTCATCTTTTGCATTTTTTGCAGCAAAACCCAAAATGGTAATGGTTTAAAACAGCAGCAACAAACCAACCAAATCCACTTTTTCATATTATGTCTGGGGCAGCTTTCCCATGAAATGTTAGATGTGATTGTTAGTCAGTGGACAAAGCTGTCAAGAAGTCCTCAGAAGTCCACTGAGTTATTAGAAACAGGGATCCGAGTTAAGTTAAATGAAAAATGTACCTGATATAACTGCATCAGACTGTGGCCTTTTGTAGATATAGTTAAGTTTATATGAAAAAGTACAGAATGTCTTTCAATCTGGTTAAAATAACCATTCATCATAAAGATCCATAATAACTAAAGAGAACTACCAAGAATTTTGTGTTTTTTCCAAATGTGTGACAAACTGTACCCAATAAAAAGTTTTTGGTGTTTGGTGTTCATTACAACGAAGCTACATTACCACACTTCTGCCCCTCAGAGACACCATGCATCACCTTACCTTCACATTTACAGCATGCACTGCGATCCATTAGAGCAGTGTTGCCAAACTTTTTTCTGTTAGACCCCCTTTTTATTGGCAAAAATAATGCCAAGTCCCCCCCATCCCACTATCACATGCACCCCGATGCTTATGTCGAAATATGTTGAAATGTGCCACAAAATAGTCTTTTGTTTATTGGCTGATACTTCATTTATTGCAGTTAAAGTCATGTCAGTGGCAAAAGGAATTATCAATTCTTCTGCTATAGTGTGAGGTGTTTTAAACCAGGGAACTCTCTGCAAATTATTTCAGGTGAGTTGAGCTTTGAATGAGACAGATGCTGCTTTAGTAACACTACTCTATATGATAGTATATGATAGTTGACTGTCATTTATTTCTAAAGTAATCAGCAGGATTGTCTGTGTTCAGGATGTGAAGTCCCAAGGTGGTGCTGTAACTTGTTTGGCTTCATTATATCAGATGCTGATATTTTGAGACATACAACACACTGTGGTCTCACTTCATTATCCACCATTACCATTACTCGGTCAAGCTTAGGGCAAGATATGCCTCATCCTTTTTCCTTTTTTTTTTTTTGGTAGTTTAAATGTCTGTTGTTGAGTCATCAACATTTGTCCATTGGTACTTGGACAAATTTAAACATGATTTGCAAGCAGTGCAAAAACTATGAGTTTTATTTAGCCTAGCTAATTTAAAATTTGATGTCTTTTTTTTTAGCTTTACTTAAAAACTGGATTTTATCAGAATAAAAAGAGAAATTAGAATTAATCTGATATGAAATATTTGGATTTCATATCAAGCTACACTGTGGGTGCGGGTAGGCTTCACTTTACTTTAGATATTAATTCATAAAGGACAGTCAGACAAGATTTTTTAACCAGCACAGCTCTATAGGCGTTGCCTCTCAAACCCCCCTCTACCAAGGTTACCTTTTTCTTGTTTTATTTTTTGAGTGAAGAATTAACAGTGAATGGGACTGAAATCTGTCTTTATAAATTATAGCTTGACCGTTTTGACCTAACTCATGTTTAACAGCATTTCAGTTTTGTTAGAGAAAAAAAATTAGACAGCAGTCTATTTATCTTTTCAAAAGAAGAAATATTTTCACTCATTCCAACATTAATAACCTGAAAATGCAAACAAAAACTAGACCCCCGATTTGAAGTGTGTAAACAGAAGATACAGTAGCTTGCAAAACTGTTCACCACTCTTGGCATTTTTCCTATGTTGTTGCTTTACAACCTGGAATTAAAATTAATATTTGGGATGTTTTTATCATTCAGTTTACACAACATGCGAGCAACCTTGAAGATGCAAATTGCTTGATTTTGTGAGGCAAGCAAGAAATGATAAAAACTTGTGTGGTTTGTGTGCCTAACTATTCATCATCCTTAATGCCAGTACTTTGTAGAGCTACCTTTTGCAGCAATTACAGCTGCAAGTCTCTTTGGATATGTTTCTTTGAGCTTGGCACCTCTAACCTCTGGGATTTTCGCCCATTTACTCAAAGCAAAGCTGCTCCAGTTCTTTCAGGCTGGATGGGTTCTGCTGGTGCAATCTTTAAGTAATGGTCTGGATCATTCCAACACATTTAACCACTTGAGAGTTATTTTTTTTGTGTGTGTTTTGGTGGATGAACCTCTCCAAGCAGGGCTGTTGTAAGGCCATATTCTTTTTATTTTGTGACGATTGAGTTAATGGTACTCTGTGGAATTTTCAAGGTTTTGGACATAGACAGAGAACTTTGTCCCTGACCTGTTTAGAGAGCTCCTCGGCCTTCATAGCCGTTTGATATGAGAACATCTTTTCATTTACTGAGGCTGTATGATACTTGGATTGCATACAGGTGAAATTTAATTAATTAAAGGGGTAGTGCACCCTAAAATTTGTTTTCTTGAGCTTTAAATAACAGAGTATTGATTAATTGTGCTGAAAACCACCTATACTGTTGATAAAAATTAGTAATTTTTTCGTTTCTTTAAAAAACAGGATTTTGAGGGTAAATAATGGCTCATAACCAACCCTACAGGGTAAACCAGGTTTTGTTTGTCGTAATGTAGAGCCATGCTTGAAATAAGGACGCATGATAACATCATCTTGTCATCGATGATGTCTAAAAAACTTTAAAATTCAATCAGGATCAGATAAAAACTCAGCT
Organism: Melanotaenia boesemani; assembly: GCF_017639745.1. NCBI lineage: Eukaryota > Metazoa > Chordata > Actinopteri > Atheriniformes > Melanotaeniidae > Melanotaenia > Melanotaenia boesemani. The sequence goes on from NC_055698.1 coordinate 25,153,867, forward strand.
CTGACTTGCAGGTAGGTAATTTGAGTAAGTCGCATTTGGCCTGGTTGTGGCTAGTTTTAAGATTATTACTGGGGAGGATCACCCCAGCTTATCAAATAGAATAGAAGTCTACATATCTCCCTTTAAAATGTTATGTTATTTTATGTTTTAATTTAATATTGTTCTTTTCATAAGTAACTGTAAATTTGGGTCATTGGGATAATACAGAAATTAGTAATATGTCAGATTCTCTGTTTACAAAACATGGTCAAATATTGGTATTGGCACTGGTAATCAAAACGAGTTAGAAAGTATCAGTCTGCAGATATATTGGAAAAATGCAATATCATTCACCCCAAGTGTTAGCTGGTACATATATATATATATATATATATATATATATATATAATGAAGTTAAATGAAGTTCCTTTGAATTCATCTGAGGGTGGAAAAAGGAGCAGAAATCCTTCTAAAATACCTCTGACATCAAGTGTTTCATTTGCAAAAATACATTCTTTCTTTTGGCTTTTAAGAGCGCTGCATATTGATTATTGATTTTAGCTGTCAGGTGCTGATTTTAAAAGCTTTAAAGTAGTGACAATCGTCCAAAACTGACAATGTAAGAAGTTCTGTTTTCACCTGCTTTCCACAACTGAGGAAATCATTTAAACAGATTGTATTTTTGATAAGCAAAAGGTAGGTAGAGACATTAAGACATTCAATCTTCTGTCAGAACAGACAGTGGATGGAACACGAAGCAGACTCTGTCATCACTCTTTGCCCTAGGCGGAGCTTTTTATCTATCAAACTTTGCCACACCAGGGGGTCTGCTGCTATTTTCGGCCTCCAATAAGGTTTTTTTTTTCCCTTTAATTTTCCTGAACTTAGTGTTTGTTACTGAGGAGTTGCAGCCAAAACTCAATCAGCTCCACACACACAGAAAGTGACTGGCTGGGGTACATTTGTTTGTTGCCTGGGATTGAGATGTTGGCTTCAACTCTAACAGAGTGGGGAGTGGAGGAGGGACACTGGGGACCAAAGAGGGCCTCATCAAGTCAAATCAGTTCTGGGTGGAAAAACCTGCAGCTACACATTCATTTTTACAGAAAATCTGTAGATACAGAGAGCGTAGCTTTTTTTTTTCAGATAACAGCATGAAAACAGTGTGATGGAGTGAAAGGTGTGTCTGGTAGTGATGACCTCACAGTGAAATGTCAACCAAACCTGCCGCTCCCTGCAGCTGTTTGGAGCTTTATAGAAAATTTCATCTTGCTATGGCTGCAGAAGGCAGATGTTTTTTAAATTAGAAACATTAAACAGGGCCACTGAGGGCTGTTTATTGAGAAGCATACAGAAAACAGGTACAGTTGGATAGATGCTGGTAAACACAATGGAGCAATTATCAACTAAAGAGCCAAATTTCTTTCCCAGGCATTACTTAGACAGGGAAAAAATAGCAAAAAAGTGTAACTGTTGGACGAAGATAATCATGTTTGATTAATTTGCTCCATAACTTCAGATTTCTGACATGTGTCATATCAATGCTCATGTTAAACTACTGATTTAATTTTCTTTGCAGAAGCTGGCTCTTTTTTTATTTTTTTAATAATGTGGTTCTTTTAGTCACAGAAGAATCTATTTTTAAAAAATATTCCAACAGATTGTCATTGCATCATGTCCACTGTGCAGTTACAGCCATCATATAAATTCAGTGCAAACTACATTGTGTGAGAGACACATGATGACCTGGCTACAATATTGTGTATGTAAGCTGCTGATTTCTGCTGAAATGTGGCAGCAACACACATACAACATGAAAAATGTCATGCATGTATTAATGTGCTTGCATTAGAAGTTGCAACTCTTTCTGTCTCTCCTTCTGTGCAGAGTTCTTTGTGCGGTCATAATAGGAACTACAGTCCACATAATACAGATTTCTGATGCCAGATTTGCTTCTTTGAATTTAAAAAGCTACATTTAGCTTGTTTGACTTTAATCTAGCCCGTTTAGGTTTGTTTCAGCCACTGTTACATTAATCAGCACTTAATACTATGGTGCTGTTAGCTGTTTCCTAACCTATTTAACCTAAGTTGGGGTGGCCAACTATGTGTGTGTTTTTTTTTATTTTTGACAAAGGATAGATGTTTCAAAACACTGCTGTATAGTAGATTTTAATGACCCAATTATTCACTTGGGGGGCCTGGTTTCAAAAGTTTGTGTTTTTAAGCTTCCAAAAATGCTGGTTCCATGTGAACAAAACATTCAGATGATAAATACATGGTGGATACACCTGAACTCGTCTACAAGCAGACATGACCTTAATTTTAACAATCACATAGCTTGTGTACAGTCCAAGCCTTGTGGACCCCATGCTCTTTGGGAGACCCTCTTGGGGATTTAGGGACTAGCTATATTACAGTTGGAGGTTTAATCAAATACACTGGCCTTTAAACTCAAACTAAGTATTTTTTGTAGAACTCAGGGGCTTTATCACTTCTCAGAGAACCTGAGAAAACCAGAACAAGAGTAGCTGTGAGTTTTGTTAACCAAACATACGTCAGATGCAAGAAAACATCCAACAAACTCTCACCGTTTATCCAGTCAGTCTTCCAGATGTGTCCTCTGCCATCTTCCTCTCTCTGTCCAGAAGCAGGTCTCGCCCTCTCCTTAAATGTCCGTCCTCCAGCCAGCTTCCGAAGACCTCCTGCGCTCCTCCCAAGACTCCCCCGTTCTGTCCCCCGTTCTTCAGCTCCGCCACGCTCTGCTGCCTCAGTCTGTTTGACCAGTTTTAACAGCACAGTTACAGTCACATCACTGACTCACATCAAGCTACTGAATCACTGCTGGACACCACCGATGAGTCCCACATGATGAATGTTTATGTGTTTATGCACCATCAGTGGGTGTTGTGGAGCAGACATTGATTAATGGTTTCCTGCTTTATTTGGACATCCTCTTCCTTTTGGATGTTCACGAAAATAAACATTCTTTTAAAACAGAATGTGAATGATAGTTAAGAATAAGATGTTAACTCAAGTCTAAACATACATATGTGATATCTGTGACATTTAAAGTATATCCAGCAGAAGTTGTCACTACTGAGTCAGTGTTATGTTTTCACATTGATCAGCCATAACATTAAAACTACTGACAGAAATGCTGCTTATTTAATTTAGTTGGGGAAACCTGCATCCTGACACTCATGTGAATGTTGTTTTTTTTTATTATTTTTAGTCCTATTTGAAATGAATTCATAGATCCATTATGATCTAACTTGACAATCAACTTCTTGCTCAGCTAAATACCAGGTGCAATAATTTTTTAGAAGGGCTAAATTATGGAATAACATTACTTATGTAGCAAACAAGTGCCCTAAGGTAGAAAGTTTTAAGAGATGTTTAAAAGATAATTTGGTTGCTGATGTATATTCTTTAATATATGCATGTATTTATACAAACATTGCTCTTTTTGTACAATTTGCATGTTTAATTTTAAATTGCCTAGCATAGGATATGTACCCCGATGTCTCCATGCACAGAACCGTGGGACTGGTTCTTTTTTTGTAGGGAAACCAGCATCCTGTTTACAGTAGTTCAGAAGTGGCCGTATTTATTTATTTTTTTATTTCTATTTATTTTTTTATTTTTGCAGAATATCTGATGAGTATTTGGTCTTTTTAACTTTTCACCAAGTCGTATCCTCGGCTGCAGCAGCAGCTTGTAATCAGTGGACAGAAAGGAAATAAACCAGCAGATTTTCACCCTCCTTTTCCCGGTTTCTTAGGCAGTGCAATGATAAATGCTTCACAGAGAACAGTAGACTTCTGCAGAAACTCTTCCAGGTGATGTGCTCCTGGCTGACCATAGTTTGGATATAAAGAAAATATTATTATGGATATAGAAAATGTTATTGGCTGCATCTGCAACAAGTACTGGATTTTAAATGAAATCGTACTGACCTGAATAACACTTGTGCAAAAGAAAACATCTCTTTCCTCGACAAGATTGTGACTCTTTGTGCTCTGATTAACATAAGTCCCAGTGTTCTATCATTCAGAACATTAAGGGCTGTTCACTCTTTTCAGAGGTTTAAGAGTGGAACTGACATCAGATCAGGTAAAGTTTTTTGGTATATTTTATTGTTCTAGAAATACTTCATCATATTTTTTCTTGCTTTCAAGTTTATATAACACGTGGCTGTCACTGTGATGTAAACTGGAACAAATGTATTTTACATTAGGAAATTAAAAAAAGATCACTAATCCCTCATTCCAATCTTCTCAGTTTTCTTTACCAGTGTTCTGCCATAGTTGAGTGTGTGTGTGCGTGTTTTTTTTTTAATTGTTTATAAAATCAGCAGCAGCCAGAATGATTTTAATGTGCTGTCAGTGCAGATTCATGCCGTGGTGTTTTGTACGGAGTCTGAAATCGCAGCTGACTCGTGGGAAGAATAAAACGCTTCCCCAAATTATTGTGTGGATATTGCTTTTCAACCTAATGGCTGTATTATCTGGCCAAACATGTCCCAAGCTGCTTGACGGAAAGGGAGACTAAATAAAGTCCTGTATATTCCTAGGTTAATGTCTTGAAAACAATGTTAATATGGCAACAATAACATAACAGTTTAAACCCATGAAGGGGAAGGAGGAAATTTATTTTGGGTCACAAGAAAAAGTGCCAGTGGATAGAAAATCTGAAACTACCATGAGAGCACTTAAATAAACACTGACTACACAAAATACTGGGGAGAAGTGAAACTGAAACTAAATTTTGGCCAGTATAATTAAATTTTTATTGACTTTTCTAATGAACTGTTGTCTTTTCTATAGTTTCATCTGTGTAATAAAGTGTTCATACTGATATATGTGGATTACGTTATACAGCAATCATGACACCACATCACTTGTTTGGGGTTTAATTATATGATTCTCAGCTAGCTGTATCAAATAATTCAAATAAGTTAAAAGTAAGTACAACTACAACAAAGTTTAAATGCTAAATTATCAGTCCTGCCTCCCTTTCTACTGTACTTTGCCTCAGTCACAAAGGTTAGTAACTATAGAAACTGAAGTCATGGCAAAGGTGGATGCCAACTACAGTACATTTATGTGTTTAAACAGGTTTTTAAAAAAAAAAAAAAAAAATCTGCTTAGCAAGTTTATCATCAGGCGACAACTTCCTGATTCACTAAATTTTAACTTCAAAGAGGAAAAGATTACTCTGACAACGTATTCTACAGGCTGTGAGTTTGATAGAAACGACAATGGAATAATCAGGTTAGTTTACAACTTCTAACAGGACCGTTTTAACTTTTCTCTGAAGAAATCAGGTTGCCCTAGCTGCAGCATCCTCAGCTACAATTAGCTTAAACACACGGGGGTTGTGTTATCATTGATGCTGAGCTGGAGCCAATTATAACCAATTAAAATCTGCATCTGCTGCAGACTCATTTGAAGTGGTACTCATTTAAACACTTTCACTTTACACTCAGTCAGATGTTAGCAATAGCTAGTAAGAGATATGATTGTTTAAATTTGATGGATCAAAAATATTTACTATATCGGAGTGTAAAAATAGGATGGGATATATTTGTCTTGTTTTCATTGTGGGAAAAATGTTGAAATCAAATCCTACTCGCTGAATTTCTTCTATTTGGATATAATGATTTCTATTCAAATATGTTAATAAAGTAGGTTAAAGCGAAAAGATAATTATCAGATCATATTGGTGAAGCAGTGCTAAAAAAGCAAAAGCCAAACATGGAGATGGTAAACATATTTTTTATGTGTTATATGAAAGTAACATCAAATGTATTTGACCATAATAGCATCCAACTTCTGAGGGTTAAAGGCTCCTCCTAACATTTACAGGTTTTATGAAGGCATGTCATCATCCTCTTGAAATGATATCCTAAGTCATTTATTATGTTTTTCTAAAACAAAAACTAATTTCTTTTCAGTATTTGGTTCACTTTTTAGTGCTTTTAGAAAAACTTAAAAAATAATTGCTTATGTTATTATTTTAAGAGGTTGACGATGGATGAAGAAACCGGACTCTTTCATGTAACCTAGTGTTGTGAAGAAATATCTAACCCCAAGATGGCAGTTTATCACAATGTTTCTCAACTGGGTGTTGCTACTCTAAGGCAGTGGTTCCTAACCTGGGGTCCCACAAGAGCACAGGGGGTCCCTGAGGCTTTGAACATTCACAGTCATTGTGATTAATGTCCACACACTTGCCCTATTTTAAGAAAGAAAAAAGTAAGTCTATATATGTTGTTAATTTACCTTTGGCTTAATAGAAGGACAGGACTCAGCCAGAATAGATTATTTATAGTGAGAATCTCACTTCTGAAAGTATAAAACCCAGCATGGTTTTAACGCAGGATGGGGAAGAGGTTTCATGGCTTTTTAGTATTTGCATGAAGGGGGTCCTCAAGGAAAATAGGTTGGGAACCACTGCTCTAAGGTATCATATAAAAAGAGTTAACTATGAGTAGTCTAGGTGTAACAGAGTGTGTGTAACAATGAGAGGATGTATACCGACACAAGGACAAATAAAAAAATCATTAAATGTGACAGAGAGACCCATCAACAAACAGTCAAACAAAATACATGAAAAACTCAAAAACTTTGATTCAAGTACCTGCCAGCAAACCGCTCTTGGAGCTCAGCATGCTGTTGACTCTTTGAACGCTGGTCCATCAGCCAGCCCAATTCAACATCCAGCACCTTACTGTTGTTTTTTACAGCTCCTTCCTGGCAGCGCTGGATGATGCTGGATGGAGTATTTTCAGGGGAACACACAGGCTGCCCCTGCCCTCCATTCATTCCATTGTTGTGAAAAAGTTCTGTCAGTTCCATGCTGCTGCTCTGCAGCCTTGTGTCTGTGAACCAGCGGGCGAGTTCGGAGCGTCCCGTCCGACCCTCCAGTTGGCTAAACTCCTCAGGGGAAGGCCACCGTGTTTGAGCAAAATCGTCCTTGAGGAGTGCCAGGGATCGGCTATCTGGAGGCACTGAGCAGGAATTCAGGTTGGGGATGGAGGGTGAAATGATGTTTGGGGCAATAATGGAGAGGCTGTGCAAAGGTGGAGGAGGGCTTTTTAGATTACCCACACTGGTACTTGTTTTGTGAATCCCATTTAGTTGTATAGTCTGAAGCTGCTGTTGCTGATGTAATGATTTCCCAGTAATGCCAGCAATACCACCGATACCCATCTTCTTGGTACCCATGGAGTTGAGAAGGGCTTGTTCCAGGTTGTCACGCAGTGCACGGCGCTCCACAAACCAGCTGTTGATTTCCTGATGAGACAGGCCAGTAGTGGCAGTCAGATTGTCCACATCACTATGTGTGGGGAAGCTATTTCGCAAAAAATTCTCCTCTAAGATCTTCAGCTGTTTTGCTGTTTTTCCTTTCATTCTTTCTAGCAAAGGGAACTGGGTCAGCACAGAAGACTTGTGGAGAAAATCTGGTTTTCGTGGTGCTGGTGTCTCCCCGCCATCAAGATCTATAATACCGTTGTTGTGGGTATCCTGGGACCATTTACCATTGGCTTCTGCAAGAGGACTGGCAACCTTGTCTCCTTTCGGGTAACTGGCTTTCAGCTCCATTCCTTGCTGTTCCTTAGGGAAGCCCTGAATCTGGGAAGAGGCTTTAGCTGGAGTGCGAATGGACTGAATAATAGTTGGCCTCCGTATTTGTGAGTTAATGAGCGGAGGGGAGTTCGGCAGATTTGAATCAGCAGCTGGCAAAGTGTGGGTATTAGCTTGCTTTTCTTTGGAAAAGATGTGAGGAGTACGAGGAACAAGTAAAGCGTTTTTAAATGGTGGTGCGAAGATAGGTGGAGGAGCTATCATTGGCCTTGTTAAGGACTCAGGAAACATCATGGAGGGCAGAGACACCAATGGTTTTGTTTTATGGTTTCCTGTTGTGGAGAGATTTTTCCCTTTGGATGACATAGATGGCGATGAAGACGATGGAGGTGGTGGTGGCATTAAAGGCACAGCAACTGATGGCCTCTTCATCTCTGCATTAACCAGAGGAGCTGCTACAGGTCTCTTCATCTCCACAGGAACAGGAGGTGGAGCCATTGGAAGGCGGTCTTTCTGAGGAGGAGGTGGTGGAGGAGGAGCCATTAGGACCTTGTCTTTAGGGTCACCAGAATGGGGGGCAACAGCCATGATGGGTCGCTTCAATTCTGGGCTGAATACTGACGTTAGGTGTGTTGTCAGGGATCGTTTAAGGGAGTGGCTGGAACCATGAGAGACTCCAGAAGTAGAGTTTGAGGTGACAACATTTAACCCATTGGATACACTCGTTCGAATGCGACCCGGATGCTCGACTGTTGTGTGGACAACGGGCTGCTTTGAAGCTTTGGTAGATGACTGAGAGATAGGGCTTGTAGGCAAGATGGTGAACGTGTGATGGGCAGGAGGAATAGAACCATTGAACATTTTCTTCCTGGCTTCCTCCACCTCCTCCGGGGACCAGGTGATGCCTTGCTTCAGCCGCTGGGTGGTGAACCAGACTTTGATCTGTTCCTCAGGGTGCTTGGAAGCAGCTGTAAGCCATGAAAGCTCAGCATGTGTTGGGTAAGGAAACTTATTAAATGAAGTGATCAGTGTCAGGTTGTCATCTAAAGATGGGTTATATTTGGTGGTGTTCAAGGGAACGGCTATTTTTGGTACAGAGTTAAAGTTGGGTGGGCGCTGGAGCATTGGGGTGACGTGGGAGAGCCCTTGGAGGATGGTAGGTTCAGGGAATATGACTGTTCCATTGATGTTCACTGCTGTGATTTGATCCTTCTGGATGAAGCCGTTCAGCTGGTTTTTCAGTTCAGTCCCTCCACAGAGCGACTGTACATGACCTGGGGTTTTTACCGTGGTAGATATGCAAGGTGAAAACACAGAGCTGCTGTCACTTTCACTTTGTTCATTTGTCATTTCGCATTGAGCTGAATTGTCTATGCCTTCGATTGTCTGTTCTAAGATAGTCTGATTGTTCATTTTTATCCTCTTAAACTTGAAGTTCGTCTCACCTGGGTGTTGGGTCTCATTGTGCTCTGTGAGCGAGTCAAACTTCTTGGTGTTGAAGTTACACACAGCACAGAGATACAGAGGATTCAGAATGACATTAGGGTGGCTGGAGTCCACATGTTCCTTAAAGTCATTCAGGTTCTGCGTCAAAAACGGGCAGTATTTGCACTCGTAGCCCCTTGGCTGCTTTTTCTGGGAAACCTGGTCAGATTTCATTCCTTCCTTTTCTTTCACCTCTACTGCTTCTGCACTTTTAAAGATCGGGGATTGATCCCCTTTACCGGTCTGCTCTTCTTGTTCTAATGGCTCAAAGTTTTGTTTTTCCACTTGTTTTGGAAACGTCTCTGGGTCTGGATTCACTAGAATCTCTTGCTGCATTTTTTCTGTTGGTTCAGATGAACCTGATCGTTCTTTTTCTGCCACAGTGTTGCCGCCCAGTGTTTCTATGTCCATCACCTCCTCTGGTTCATCTTGTTCTTCAGGCAGGTCGCTGATGACCTGGACCATGCGAGGGTTGGAGGACTTCCTACGACTGGACATGATGGCTGCTGCTGGTGGCGGTGGTGATAATGGGGGTGCTGGTGTTGCTGTCTGAATAGACGATATTGTGGTTTTTGGCTGCTGCTGCTGGTGGCCGAGGACGTCAGCGTGTCGGTTTTCAAGCAAACCTTACTGGGGTGGATTGTAGTTGATGGCTGTGGATACTGGCAGGTGAGTGGAGGTGGAGTCTCCAGCATGCAAGAGGGAGGGCGAGAACCGGCTGACGGTGCAGGCCCAGGACCGGCTGTGCAGTGGCGTCTCCCGCTCACTGGCAGCGTCAGCTACCGACCAGGGCGTCATGGGAGGGCATCACAGACAGCAGCGGCGCTCAAGCTGCAGATAAGAACAAAGATTATTTGTTATTACAGTTTGCATCAGGGATGTTGCCACTACAATAGAAAAGCTTCTACATTAGACAAATTGTTTTGAAGATATTGTATCATAATGTGCACTGGTTGCTTCAAATGCTTTTCCAGAAAGTGGAAGTTGAGGTAATAAATAGTTTCTAACATAATTATTGTGTTTTTAACCTCTATTATAGACAAATGAGTCTCACTGAGATGAAAGAGTACAATGAGAGTTGTAACATACTACGTTTATAGACATTTAACAAATGCATAGGAAGTTTATAGTAAATTAAAGAGTGAAATATCTTAATAAATTATTATTAAAACCAAAAAAATCAAAAGTTAGTAAAAACAATAATTATAATAATAATAATAAAATCTCTATATATCGTATAAAATTACTTTAAGATTCAGCTTTTGTTTGAAGCTATTCTGAAATTGTTTCCATGCAGAAGAAGCAGCATAATAAAAATTCAAGCCTTGTGACAGTAAACATTTAAAGAAAACATAATCAAACCAGATTTCTCACAAAGAAAAAAGAACTCTGAGTTAATCTGCTTCATCAGAGCTGCAGAGCAGCTTAATAACGTCTCAGAAAGCAAATAAGCCATTTTTATCCAAACTTAAACAATTGGAGAAGCTGTGGAGGTGATTCATGTGTAGCTTTTAATATGATAAGGAACCTTTTACACAGTGTGGCTGTCTGGTCATGACCTGATAACGCAACCAAAAATTGAAAAATGAAATTTAAACATAACCTGATTGATGCTTTCTATTTTTAGACTAACACCAGTATCAGTTTTTATGACAATAAACAACAACAAATATAAAGAAAATGTATTACTATTTGGAATTTTGGTTAGATACAGGTGAGTTTTTAATGGTTAAAAAATAAAAAACAACAACTTTGAAACCAGTTTATTAAACCTAAACTTATTTGCCAACATGGAGTTTCTATCAGTCCACAGACTTGACCTGCAGAGCTTCAGTCAGGTGTGTATAATTCAGAGACTGACAGTACATATGTTATTTAAGCTGATTATCAAACTACAGAAGAATTTGTAATTTTATAAGCTTTGATTTGAGGGTATTTACATATTTACATCCAAATTGGAGGATTAAACTCTTTAATATGTAGACATCTCTTTTTAAGGGGCTCAGATGTAACAGGTTAACTGAATCAAAGCTTTTTATTGACAAGTCTCAGATGTGTTTTCGTATTTTATCATCAGTTCAGCAGGTTCAGATAGAAGCAGCCAAGAAGACGGATTGGTGCTTACAGGATGGAAAGAAAATGACCCAAAACATACTGCAAAAGCAACCCAGTGGTTTTTCTGAGGATGAGAAGTGTAATGTTCTGCAGTCAGTCATCTGATCTCAACCTGATTGAGCGTTGTTTCACTTGTCAGCAAAACTAAAGGATAAAGACGCACAAAGAACAAGTCATCTGCAGTGAAGGCCCTGCTAAGCTATGTGAGAAGTATTTGAGACGTATATCTGGGGGAGAAAGTCAGAAAAACAAGCAGTTACTAAAGTTACCGTCCATAAAACATGGCAACACCATCTGAGGCAGAGCTAATTTATTTGTAACAGCTCGTTAAATGTGGGAGCTTTCAGCGCTGATTAGCAACATGACTTTCCCTTTCCTCTAAGGTCTGAACCAGATTTTAGTGTCTGTGTTAGTTTATATATAACAGAAGCTATGTCAGGTTGAGCGTAATCAGATAATGGCAAATGGCAAAGCTAGAAAGGCGGGAGTTAAAAATGAAGCCAGTCCAGCTGACGACTGACACGAAGAAGCTATTCTTTAAAAATAAATAAATAAATAAAATAAAAATGAGGGTGCCACTTAATCAGGACACTCTGTTCCAGGGCAATCACATGTAAATGCAATAAATTTTAAGAGTCCACAGAAAGTACAAAAGACAAAAGTCTCCAAACTCCAAACCCCATTAAAAAGACATTAGGTGTCTTTCATAGATCCGAGCAAAGACAACTTCATAGGATAATTACCCTGTAATCATGTAATAAGAGAGACTCAGTGATGAGATCTCTTGACAGCTATCATCCACACAATGGAACAGAGACAGTGAGGTAAAAACAGATGGGGAGGGAACGAAGAGGAGGGAGGAATAGGTATATAGGGATGGATAAATATGGGAGGAATGTAGGGGGTGGGGGCTATGGAGTAAATATACATGGATAAATAGCAAAACCTGGAAAACATGGAAATAAAGAGAAAGAAAAATAAGAAAAGTGATAAAAACTAGAATGAGAGATTGTGCCATGGGAGCGCAGGGATAAGTGAAAAGAAAGAAGGAAGAGTCTAAAAACTTCTGAGTTAATAAAGGAGAACAGGCACAAAGCAGATGAGGTTGTAACTAGGCCATGGCCTGGCAAACGGAGAGAACACAGGGAAAGAATGGAAACGAAGACGGGTGAGAAAAGGGAAGTACATAAACAGAAAGAGAGCGAGAGAAAAGAGTGCTGGAGTTTTTCAAGACGCCGATATGTAGAACGAGTAAGAGACTGAAGACAGGAGGAAATTTAACTGATAAAATTAGGTTTTGGTGTGTTTTCTATCAGTAAAGTTCAAGCTTTGAAAAGGTGCCCTAATCAGCAGGGGGGCGAGGGGTGGGTAAACATCCAATTGCCAGAAAAAAAAAGGAAACTGGGTATTTCAATGCTTAATTAGTAGTGGGCAAGCTGTTAATTTATCCCACGTGTCACTTAATGTTGAACATGTTTCATGCTTTCGCAGTCTTGATCAGCTTCTCATCGTCTGCTCCGGAGGGATATTTTATAGCTGCTGAGTATCCACAGCTTAGTCTGAATTGGTGCATTGTGCAATGAGACTGAACTAATCCCATCTTATTATAAATCTCATGCATTTACATTGCTGCTTACTTCCTACTTCAACTAATAAGATTTCTTCATACGGCAATCATAAAAATACAAGTGGTTCTGACTAGAGGTGGACAATTAGATGTTTAACTGATTGACAGAAAGCTGCTTCAGATGTCAGGACTTCATTTTTTTATAAGAAAACTAAACAACAAGATCAGTTGATTCAGCTGACCTGAGGATAAATATGGGAACCAACCCAAAGAGAGAAAATAGATGCTGGCAGCAACATTGTATGACCAGATACAGATCTTTATTTATTTATTTTTTACTGCTTTAGAGCAAATATTTTCCAAATTCCTGCAGCAATACAATATGAGAGGCAACAGTAATGGTAGCAAGCACGGGGCAAAGAGCAAGGGAGGAAGTGTGCAGCTTTAATAGACTGCCCGGATTGGACGTGTATAGTTGATATGTAGCATGAAATGTTTGAGGCAGATCACATGGATGCAGCACAACAGCTCCAATTGTCTGCCTGTACTAGCTCGCAGGCGTTGCTTCATTTCTTCACAACCACTACTTAAAGCAGCTTAGCACTGATGTTACATGGACGCATGATGTTATTTTCCAAAATGATGGTATAAAATACAAAGATTAAATATCAAACCTCATTATTGCATCTTAAATACGATCCTATAAACTGGCTATGAGTTGCTGTATATGTAAATTTATTTTGTGTTTAATTCCTTCCACAGACAGTGGAAATCCAGGGAATATGTTACATTTCAAATGAAACTGTCATACATAACTCCTAATTAAGAACACTCATGATTAAATATTTTAACCAGCACTGCCCCCATCAAGAAGACTACCTTGTTTAAGCATAAATTATTTAGATAATGCAGGTTGCATGGTGGTGTGGTGGTTAGCACCTCAGCCTCAAAGCAAGAAGGTCACAGGTTTGAGTCTTGGTTGGGAGAAGGTTCAAACAGTGGCCCTTCTTTGTGGAGTTTGCATGTTCTCCCCCACGACCCTGAACTGGAATGTGAAAGTGGTATAAAAGAATGAATGAATAATTAAATCATACAAAATGATAAATTATATTAAAATGATATATTACCTATACAACGTTCCTACTTGTGTCTTGTAGGCAATTACTGAGAACTGGTTGTGTTTGGTTAATAGCCTGTATAACAACAACAGTAATAATAATAATACATTAAAAACAGCTGAAAAGTGGAAATACAGCAGACAAACAGAAGAACTGAAAATGGGTTAAACATTGTATGCTTCAATTAAGTGCATGTGAGACCTTAAACTAATGAAAAACACGTGACCCGAGGGTACTCTCTCATTGATTTTGTAATGATCCTCTATGCGATGCAACGCTCTGCGTTCTTGGCCAGTCAGCATTGTTTTAACTTCTTTATTTATCCAGTAGGACTGGTCCTACACCTGTCAATCAAAATCACATCCCTAGTGCCCAAGTGTGAATGTGACGATGCTAAGCGGGTGACGTGTGACCAACCGATGGGAGCAGACAAAACTGAGTAAAAAGCGGCAGCTTCGTGGGAAATGAAAGAACATTTGGCAATTTCTTTTAGTAAAAATGGGAGATTAATGAGCTTGTTCCAGACCAACCTGATCTAAAAACTCTAACAGGTAAGTTGATTGACAGGTAAGTGATTTAGGAAAGACCTAAAGCCTCACAATTAGTGAGAGTAAATAAATAAAATAAGAGAACATTAAATAAAAAATAAATAAAAGATTTAAAAAAGGTGGTAAAGAATAGGTGCTAAGCTGGACTTCAAATACTGTGTACAGATTAACAAAAAGAAAAATAAATCAATCATCAGGTCATCCTAACGTGTAAAATTCTTTCAAATACTGTATTTCCATCTCCATTCATATATTGTCCTTCTGTGCATCTCTGTTTGCTTTAAATACTTTGCCAGAGACCCAGCTGCTGGGCAGAGGTAAAGTGGGAGTAGACAGGAAGGCAAATGGGAAAAGAGATAAAACAACAGGAAAACAAAAAGAGTGTAGGAGGATGAAGTGAAGAGCACAGAGAGCATTTGTATAGGAAGGGGTGGAGGAAGATATGTTTGTGTGCAGGAGCCAAAGAAGTAGCAAAAAAAGTACTGAGGATCAACCGTAAAGAGTTCAAGGAGAGAGGACATGGGAGTGTGGGAGGAGAGACAGAAATGAGAGATTAGAGGAGAGGGAAGGTCAGAGTAGGAGACTGAAAGAAAAGACAGAATTAAAAAAAACACACACACACACAAAAAAAAAACAAGAGATTGGATGGATGGGGGGGGGGGGGGGGGGGGGGGGGGGGGGGGGGGGGGGGGGGGGGGGGGGGGGGGGGGGGGGGGGGGGGGGCAGACGGAGCTGCAGGCCTGAAGCATTTAATTCAAGCAGCGATGGCGACCTCGCTTCCTGAGAAAGAGCGCTGTGGCTGCCAGCTCCAGAAAAAAAGAGAGAAAAGAAAAAAAAAAAAAAACACAACAGTGTCATGTTTTGCTGCATCACTGGATCGGCCTTGAGGACTCCGGGCCAACTTCTGACGAGAGGGAGTCATATGCCGCTTGGCTGCGTCCCATTTTGTTGGGCCCAGCTCCCCTCCGTGCAGCCTTGTAATTACTTGTACAGTATTTGTGTGCAGGGTGTGTTTGGAGCGCTGTAATTATAAAGGAAATAATAAAACTGCAGCAGTGTAAACAATTATTTGTCATTTTTGAGAGAGGCAGCAAATTTTCCTTTTGAGAAAAATGTGATAAAAAGCTGACAAACCTTTGTTAAAATCTTTCATTGGCAGAGGTTTAGCACCAGTTAAATAAATATATAAAAAAAAAGATCCCGGATTCTTTTCTTCTAAAGCTCAACACAACCAAATTTAAACCGGAATGTGGAACCAAAACTCTCCACTGAAAGTGACACCGAAGTAACTCGAGTAGATCGGCAGGGTGAATCAGGGTTCACTCAAGGTTTTACAGACAAAAAAGATGTGATTTTCTCCTCCATCAAGGGCAAAGAAAACCATCAGTCTAACCACAAAGTGTATTCATCTATCTATCTGACTTCAGGTTAGAATCAAAACAAGAAAGGGCACAGAAGAGTGTAGAAGAAGCTGAAAAACAACTCAAAAGATGAAAAAAAAAAAGGTAATGAGGAGATATCTTGGGAAATGAAATGACAAATTAGGAGGATGAAAGTCAGACTGGAAAGAGCCAAGTGTGCTAATAGGAGGGGTTAAAGACATTTCACTGGGACAAGGGCAAACTGAAAGGGTGATCGCTCAAGTCAAGGCTCTTCTTGTGATCAGCAGATACAATGATCCCACCTTGTGTGCACTTAAACTGTAAAACCAATCACCAGAGCCAGTCTTTGTGAAATGCGAAAAATGCCAGAATCATTCCTATATGTGTGGCATCATGAGGCTGAACCTTGAAGCAAACAATAATCAGAAGCACAGGACTCATGAGATCTCACCCAAACCCCTCCAGCTGTGCTTTGTTCCACTTTTACTCACAAAATCAACCTGCTGGCAAACCATTTCCTACCAAACACTTTAACTCCTAGTCCTTGTTCTCGAAGCTGCTCATCAGTAAGCCGTTTAACGATCAGTGTTGCATCCTTAAAAGTTTAATGTGCAAGGATATTCTTAGCAGGAAGTGTGTCCAATAACTTGCATTTGTGTTGCATGCTTGGGTTAAAATCTCTGACATTCAGTGTAAAGTGAGAAAACTGCTAATTCTTTCATTTTTTCTTCTAGATAGGATAAAACTTTGTCCCATCATGATAAAAGGAAGACATCACCAGAGCAAAGGAGCAAGTTGGGTGATTTGTTTTGAAGAGTGTCCATGCGTGGAAGAGGTCTGGGTGGTTGGACGGAAAGGCAAACCTTAAATTAGGGATAATTTTGTTTTGTTTTTGACAAGAACTGTTACAAACTCTTTGTGCATTTTCACTTTGGAGGATTGGACTGGGTGTCGGTTTGTAATGTGTCTGATCCACATAGAAGTGTGGCTGCAGGGTGTGGTCAAATCATGCATTTAGTCTCTTAACCCATTAAGAGCTGTTGTGTTTCCATTTGACAAGCTGTTACAATGGAGCACTTTTTATAAGACACATTTTTAAGGAATGAGAGCTTCATGGGGTATCAGTATCAGCAGTTGTATAAGTCCAAAAGATTGATACTGATCTAACCCACTGTTCTCACTGGCACCTTGGCCAGTACGACTTAAAAGACAGGCCAGAAACATTTACACAGATCAATGGGAAGAACCACCTGGGACCAAAGGAAGGACTGAAACTCGTGAATCTGCTTTCTTTTACAGTGGCGTTGCTCGGAAACTAAAAGCGCCCTGGTTTTGGAGTCCCCGTGACCCTCCTCCTCAGGCAGAGTCCTCATGAAGCACAAAAACTGCCAGCTTTATGTGTGTGGGTACGTGTTTCAATATAAGTCTGTGTGGATGCTAAATGATTGATCAAAGGATGCCTTTGTGTGGGCACCTCGTGGTGCTAATGCATCATTAACACAGTTGGTAGTATGACCCAGCTCTTCTGAGAGTGCCAGGCTATTTCCAGCAGCATGCTCTTCAGCTTATAGAGATCCAAATCTCACTTCTGTTACATAAGACTTCCGCGAAACCTACCAAAAAGGATGTCATGACTGGTTTTACCTCAGGTTATTTTAGCTGACTCTTTTGCAGGAGAGAAAAGGGGGGCCTGTAGAAATTACTTCTTTAATTACAGACAAAACTGCAATCCCCTCCTGAAAGATAATCCACCATAACAGGATTTTAAGTACATCTGGGCGATGCAAATAAAATCCAATCTCATGATAGTTTACCAAGCAGGTAGGGCCCTGAATGGTGGGGCTCTGTTTTAAATGGTGTAGATGATTTCCTTGTTGGGTTAAATGATTATGTGATGTCAAAAACTGAAAGAAAATTGTCAAGTGCCACAGCCCGTTAGTGACAGAAAAATGGCTATTAAATAATGACCATACCGTCCAACTGTTTTTCCACTAATTTGATACTAGTTACAGAAAGGCCTACTACCCCAAATACAAACCACTATTTAAGACTGATTATCTGGATAAAGTAAGATGCAAATTAAATTGATTAAGCTATTTGCACAGCTCCTGGATTAGATTTAAATATATTATTCCCCAGAACATATGGATAACCAGGTCTTAAAAAGAAACAATTTTAAAAGCTGCCAAAAATGGTTTGCACCTTACATGCACAGAGAAGTGGCAATTAAGAAAAGTGAGCCATATTTTGTCAAGGACCCTTTAAAAGGTGCCTGACTGGGTTCCAGTATCCCATGCTAGACAACAATAGCACTTTAAGTGTTAGATAACTTGAAGGCATTAAATATCAATAGATCGCAGCCGCACTTGACTGACAGATCTTGCAAGGCAATTTGGTGCACTGATCAGAAGGATAATAGTTTTTTATTGGCAGAAAGCCTTGACAAGAGTTGTGGACGACTGACTGGATAATTGGAGCACTGTTCTGTGCTTCGAGCTGACGATGTGTGTACAGTTGGCCAAACTCATGTAATGTTCAAGGTCACGCCTGCAGAGCTGAATATGAATGGCATAAATTAATGTATCCCCTTGTTGTAAATGTCCAATAATTTGCCCACTTTGCCTCCATCCGTCCTGACTTCATGTCTCTTTTTGTTCACTAGCTTTTACACAGATTAAAACTAAGCGTGCAGCAAACATTTTTCCACTTTTTATTTTAGAAATATACCTCCTAATGTTCTGCAAGTTTTACCATAGTCTAATCCATTTTTCTGGGGGGCAAGAGGACATCAGCCCTCCACTTTACAGCCTTGTCCCAAGCCTTGTTAGTAAGAGATCCCCACAGCCTCAAGTTTGATAATTATGAGTAGAATTAATGGAATTAATGGTTTTCAAGAAATGTTACGCCTCTTATATCTCACAAACAATCTTTGGCAGTAGTTCAGGAGTTCAGACTACACACAAACTGTACCAAATGCAAGTATTATTATTTGGTCTGTTATTTACTTGCATATGGAGTAAGTGTAAGTTCCAGCTGATACAAGTTGCCTTCAGCCACCTCTTTTATTTCAGACAATGAAAGTGAAGACCAGCGGCTAAAATGAGAAACCGCTTTCTAAATTTTTCTCATACTCGTCAATTTTTCCCCCATTAATTAATTGCAATCTTCATTTTCATATTAAATGAAATGGTGCAGACTTAAGCACACTGGTATGCTGCCCATACAATAACCCAGAGGATCCACTTTGATTCAAATAAATGCAAAAAAAAAAAACAGAAAAACATTATTTGTCAAATAATCAGCCTGTTGTCTGTTTGTAATGCCTGAATGTCATGCTTTTATTTCAGATTTGTGCAAAACTTGATGATGAGCTACTCTTCATTCCTTTATATTTTGATTCCAAGATTTTTGTAGTCTTTCAAAGTGTCCTTAAGTAGAGGCTCTCCAGATTTTCTGAAGGTCTTTTAAGGATTTCAACGGGACTTTTTTTCTTTTACTTCACAAATAACATTGACCGATGAATCATTTGCACATAAAACTGATGAACCTGTGTTTTGTCCACACATGCCAGATAACTTAACAAAGACCAATGTTAATTCTTGGCAGCTTGTTGCAAAGACATGATTTTTCCAAATTTCTTTAGTTACATCTATAAAAAACAGCCAACATCAACACAGTTTGACAGGAATAAAATAGTATACTGACATGAACAAAGATATTACCAAAGTTATTAGTTGAAAACTTAGCACACCTTAGTGTGTTGTGCAGTGTGTCCTTCAAACATTTGAGGAACTCTTTTAATCCAGCAAAAAACTGACACAGGACCTGAGCGATCAATCTGGAATTTCAGTTGTATGTTTACTGTTAACTGAAGCCTCAATTAAAATAATCTCCATAATCATTTTTGCCTATATTATAGGCCTCTGCTTGCAAAATTGCATACACATGATGAAATAATTATATCTCTGTTGAGCAAATGTTAAATACTGTTAAAGTTATAGTAAAGGAACACTTGTGAGATTTATTAAGATGTTTAAATAAATATTTATATACATATGTGTTACTGGTGAAGACTAAATGGCACATAGCACAAACGAAAAAGTTTCAGGCTTGCCTAACCCCCCCCCCCCCCCCCCCCCCCCCCCCCCAAAAAAAAAAAAAAAAAAACTTTCAGGGTTTATATGAAAACCGTTTAGGAATGATGCAGCTGCAGCTCTAAACCTCTATCAGATCATAATGCAATATGTGAACATTATTTCCTCAAAGATCAACTCAGATGAAGTGAAGCAAAACTAAATTATATAGATTTTAATACAGATAGTTCAGACATGGTCTCCAAAATGGTAATTTTGGCACGATTTGGCACCATTTTTGTCAAGGTCCCCAGTTGGAAAATCGCAGGTTTTAAAAGGCTAAGGAAGGGAAAGAAGTAGAAAAGACTGAACTGACTCCAGAACTGGACTGCAAATCTGCAGCAGCAGGTCTGTTAGCGTGATGAAGCCTTACAGAACTTAGAGAAATGACATAAAGGCTTTTCTCATACACTATGTTGACCTTCAAGCTTCTAAGTATTGTATAAACGCTGTTTTTACCTAAGACTTGTATTTCTATTTATGTTGGCACATTTCAGTAAACTACTTCATCCATTGGTTGTTCTAAAAAAAAATAAACAAGTAGCTCGAGAGTTCATGTAGACGTGAATGTGTGCATGCTCGTCTATGTTCACATAGAAACACAGACTTTAAAAGGTAGGGTGTAATTCTGTTTTCCTAAAAGAAACACTGAAAAACTAAATGTTTTTAGGAGTTTTGCTAAAATGGCAACTCTGTTCCTACACACACACACACACACACAGTAAGAATAGCTATTAAAAGCTACACTAATATGCTGATTCACACACATATGAAATCTCTGCGACCTCCAGCTGTCATGGTAGATGAACACAATACACATACAGAGTCACACACAGACATGCAAAGTTACACAAATACCCACTGGCTTCCATGGTTTAGTGATGCAGTGTGTGCACGCATGCACACACACAGACACACAATACACCTGATATTCTGTCAGTTCTCCCTCTGCAAGCTGCCGGTGCCCTGTGACAATGAAATCTGAATGAAATACAATTAACAGTTTTAAAGAACTTCATCAAGGCCAAAGTCTTCATCCAAACAGCCCAAGACCCCCAACATACAGGCACACACACCCCAGTGAACTCTGTCAGACAAAAAAATAGATAAATAAATAAATAACATCGTCCTTGGACGGAGAATCCAATCACTTCCATCTGTTAGAGGAACAGATAAATAATCGAGGCTAACAATGGCTCAACATTTTTAAAATTAATGACTTTCTCTTCTCTATTTTTTTTTTTTTTTTACTTTTTTTTTAACTTTTTTTTCCCTTTTCTTAAATGTGAGTTTACTGTTGTTGAAGCGTGCTGCTTTGCCCTCGTCAGTCCACAGCCATCCTCCTATCCTAAAATTTAATAGATGCAGTGACTCATTAAAAAGTGAAGGGGGGAGAGGAGGGAGGGGTGGAGAGGGAGGAGAAAGGTGGAGGGTGTGTGTGTGTGTTGGAGGGCGGGAAATAAAATTAGGAGCAACAGAGACAGCAAGAGAGAGGAGAGAGAGAGAGAGAGAGAGAGAGAGAGCACGATGCTTCAGTTCCATGGAGTTACCATAGCAACAGCAGCGCAGGAAAGCCGGCGAGGTGCCCTTCTGCCGTCGCAGCACCTCGCCGCCGAATATTAACCAGGCCTGTACGCTCAGGTGCTAATTAGGAGAAGAGGAGGGGAGGAGGAGGAGGGAGGTCAGTAGGGAGGAAGGGAGGGAGAGGAGAGGTCAGGAAGGTGTGGTAAAAAGGGAAGAGAGAAAAATAACATAAGAGGAGTAACAGAGGAGGTGTATAGAGGAGGTCAGGAAAGGGCAAGGATGAATGTAGGATAAAGATTCACTGATCAGCCAAAAACATAACAAGCTCTGACGGGCGAGGCTCGTTAGGATTACGTTCTGTTGGGAAGCCTCGGGTTCTGGCATCCATGCTGAGGAAACTTTAAGACATGCCAGACACCTGATGGAAATGCCGCTCCTCAACAGCAGAAAAAACTACTCACGACTGAGGAAACACCACCAAAAAGCACAAAGAGTGGACAAATCCAGATCAGAGTCTGATCCATGGAGGCCAGAACCAACAGGGCCCAAATGGTTCAAGACACCACATCGGATCAGAGCTGTTTTGTAAAATATCATGCAGGAATGTGTGGGGGGAGGGGAATTTAAGAAAAAATAAATGGAATAAGATATACGCGAAGCAAGAGGAAGAGATAGCAGGGCCAGGAGGTGAGAAAATTGATAAATGAAGAAAGATGAAAGGTAAAAAAGAGGTAATTGAGAGATGAAGGTAAGAAATGACTTGATAACGGCAAAGAGAAAAGAGGAAGATCAGAGAAAATTGGATCTTGTGGAAAGAAGAGAGGAAATTGAGAAATATAATGTCAAAGGTGAGAAATAAGGAGAATGAGAAAAATAGAGCGCAGGGTTTAAAATGTGAATATGAAGGAGGATTGAAGTAAAAAAAAGATGAATTAAGAAAACTGTACATTGTAAACAACAAGAAACACAAATACAGGTAAAAAGTTAATTAATTTCTTGGCAGAGGTGCTGGAAAAATACTGTAGAAAAAAATTCATTACAATATTAAAAATACAGGTTACACTTTTATATATTTTGTTTAATTTTTGCTTTAAAATGTTTTATTAAAGACATAACCGCATATAATATTAACACAGTCCATGGCAGGTCTGAGGACTTAGGCCAACACCAATTTAATATCAGAAATAAACTCATAGTAAAATAAATGAACTGAATAACTGAATAATTGAAAACGTACCACAACAATCTTTTTATGTTAAATGAAACTATATTTACTTTAAATATGATTTATTATGTAGAAATTTGATGTGTTTTCATAGTCACAGACATGTAAATTTACAGGTATTTTCTGTAATATTATTGACATTCACTCATATTTAAAAAAATACAGCAAAAAAAGAAAAAAAAACTGCTATAATATAGAAGTGTAGCTAATGGAGAAGTGAGGTGGAAGCATACGGTGAGAAAGTCAAGAAAAGTGCAAAAGTAGAGGAAACAAAATTAAGGAAGTCTCAGGTCAATCTGTTGGGCTGTGAAACGTCACAGGACAAAGGAGGTGAAAAAAGGCCAGACTGTGGAGTAACGATAGGAAAAAAACTGACGAGGATGACAATTAAAAGAAGGAAAAGAACAGGAAATGACAAGGTTTGTGGAGGTATAGAGAACGAGGGGATGAAAGGAGGTCTGAGTACATCTGTGTGCATGTGTTTATGTTAATCCTTCAAGACATTTCCTCCTCCTCCTCCTCTGCATGTTGTCATAGCATGTGTTTTAGCCTTAATTGTGATTTAGGTTGGTACATTTGAATTGTCACATAACATGTACATTTATCTGAGTGTACATACACCTGTCTCCGCAGGTGAATGTTCATGCCTTCACATAAGTGTGTGCTACCCTCTGTTAACGCAGCGACGTCTCCAAGCAGCCTTGAACTCCTACAAGCCCGGAGAGTCCATGCTATGACACAGACTTATATCCACTTGTAAATAGGTCAGAGCAGCCCCACCATGCTAACAACCGCTGAGCTGCCATTCAGCTTTGTATCGCATCATTTAACTCTGTGGTTCTCAAACCTTTTCTACTGTGCATTGGCATTTCTTCTTCTTCTTTATATTTTTTGGCGGTTGGCAAAAATTAATTGGTGCATTACTGCCACCAGGTGGTCTGGAGTGTGGACCAGAACGTTTCCAAAAGCCCACGTTGTCAAAACATTTGTCTGCTATATTTTCCCAATCCCATGCAGCCCCCCGTCATGTTGCCGCACTCCCCCAGGGGGCCCGCCCCCCAGTTTAAGAACCACTGATTTAACTAAATATTGCATGATGGTCAGAAAGAATAAAACAGTTTAAATGTACAAAAAGTAAGAAAATAAAAAAACCTGCGTCTCCTAAGATGCCACCCAAGCAACACCAAGTTGGGTACACCTGATCCACCTCTAACACTACTTACAGGTGGGATAGTGGTAATTAACTCCAAGAATGCAGCATGAGCTCATCGCTCACTCAAGTGCTGCATGCTAACACTTTAGCACTATGCTGACTGATGTCAAACTCAACTATAACACTGACACTAAAGTGGCAGTCCTCCCATGGCTGACACTTCTGCTTTCAGTTTGTACGTGTAACAGTGCACTCCTCATCCCCACTTTCATTTAACATATGAAATGACAGCCTGCTAAACTCAAGAACTCCAGTAATGGACTTTTTCTTGATGAGAGAGAAACTAACACATTACTCTGGAGAGTGATAATAGCAGCTGAGGTCACACTTCAGGTTTTATTTTACTGGGTAAAAGTTGACACTGTGTCATTGCTGGTATCCACTTTAAGCGATAGGGAGCTCAGTATCTTTAGTGAAATAAAGACACAAGTACACAATCTGGAAAGGTTCACATGCACTCAGTTTAATGTATTTGGATCAAAGGTTCCAACAAATGGCATATTTAAGAGACAAGCTAAGATGAAAATAAACTTGAGGAATTTTTCATATTCCCATTTAAAAGGAGCAATGACCATAGGAATCTATGCAGGGCTGCATGATCCAGTTCTACTTGTACTACACTGGCATGTGCTTCTTTAAATGTCTGGCTGGAGTTCAAAGTGTCACAATATTGAGCTCTAGTGACATTTGAAACCAACAATCAGGACTGTTAACCGTCACCTTAAAGTCTCCTTGCACAAGTACAATTTCCCCATTATTATGTTACACACCTCTCAACCACATAAAGTGTCAAACATACAGCAAGACCATGAAATAGCTGGAAAATGCTCTGTTGGCTAAGGAGAGAAAATTCCCTAAGGTACACCTCACAGGCAGACCTTTCTCAATCATGTTAGTTGACCCTCAGGACTTGAATTAAACTGTTTTGCTTAAGAAGGCTCTACATGCATGCCTGGGTTCCCTGATGACTTGAACTGCATGACAAATGCTGCACAGTTTATTTGACTTCATTTCATAAAAAATACTCCATGGGATTTGTGAATCCTTTTTTCTGCAGCAGAGATGTAGCAAAGACAGCATGATCTTACATGTTTATTGCACTGAAATTGTTTAATATCAAATGCAACTTTGAAGAACGTGTCAAACCTCAATTTTAGCAACACTTGCTATGTCATTTTTACTTGAGGAAGATCTTCTATGTGATGGCAAATGATACAAATTGAATATAGAAAATAAAGGTTCATACAGCCTTCTGGGAAAATGCAACTTCCATGAGCCTTAAGCCTAACACATCCATCTACACACTTTTAATCAGGCCATTTTCTCTATCATATACACTCACCTGCAACTTCATT
Organism: Melanotaenia boesemani; assembly: GCF_017639745.1. Classification (NCBI taxonomy): domain Eukaryota; kingdom Metazoa; phylum Chordata; class Actinopteri; order Atheriniformes; family Melanotaeniidae; genus Melanotaenia; species Melanotaenia boesemani. Next base: position 25,179,102 of record NC_055698.1, read on the forward strand.
TGGTAAAATTTTAATAGGGTGGACCTCCTCTCCCTTCAAAACTGGCTTAAATCTTGGTGGCATACATTCAACAAGATGTTTACGCTCCATACTGACACAATAGCATCATGCAGTTGCTGCAGATTTGCTAAATCTTCTATTGTCCAATTTGGGTGAGTCTGTGTAAATTTTAGCCTCAATTTCCTGTTTTTACCAGACAGTTATGGCACAAAGAGTGGTCTTCTTCTGCTGTAGCCCATCTGCTTTAAGTTTTAACATGTGGTTTCTTCAGAGATGGTCTTCCATATACCTTGGTTGGAACCAAGGCATGGTTGAAACCAGTTGTTATTTGTGTTACCATTGTCTTTCTATCATCTCCAACCAGTCTGCCTATTCTCCTCTAAAATACTTAGTCCAGTCTGTCTGACAACAACAACCATGCTGCATTGAAAGTCACTTAAATCCCACTTTTCCCCTCATTCTGAAGTTTGAACTCCAACAAGTTGTCTTGACCATGTATGCATGCACTGAGCTGTCGCCATGTAATTGGCTGAACAGAAAACTGGACTCCTGAACTTCAGGCATCCATATTACATATTGCTGACTTTATTTTCTGTATTTAATCTTAAAACAAACTCAGATTAAATAGCTAAATAAACTAGATTTCTTTTCTCAAAAATACTAAACAAAAACCTTCTGATCCTCGCCTCTGCTGATTGGCTGCTAACATGGCTGTACCACATATTATCCCTCAGGAGTCATCACTGAAATAAATGAAAAAAGGGTAAATTTGCAGTTTTGCATGATTACAGTTCTACATTTTGTCTAACTCTTTACAAAGATTTAAAGATAAAGTAAAATAAAGAATAAATTGAATTTTCCAGCCCTGAGAGAAAGATTTAAGTCAGTTTAAAGGACAGTTTAAGGCCTTGGTTCTAATTGCCTACGATAGTTAATGTTAGACTTCTTCAATATGCTCAGGAAAGCTCTCTCTCACTCATGCCTGAGTCCCTGCAGCCAACAGTTTAACATCAAACTAAAACAGTCACATGTGGGCTTAATGCTAAGTTGCCCACAAACTTTAGGCTGTACACAGTGAGCCATCTCATGAATACAAGGGTTGACATGTTTTTTAGGAGCGGAAGCGAGAGCTGGGAGGTCTAACTTTGGATTAACAAGTTCCTTTTAAGGTACAAAAAAAAACCAGAGTCAGTCTAGCTTGCAATCATCATCAAAAACAATTGATCAGTCTCTTGTTGCATCTTTGTTTCAACTCTTACTTCACACTCACTAAGATTACAGAGTGTTTCCTTCCTGCTGGGCACGACTTCGGCTGCTGTTTGAGGAATTCAAGCTTCATCTACTCGCCTCATTCAGAGTTTCTCTGCACAAGACTGCCCAAAATGAAAATGTAAATGAAAATAACCATCCAGCGATGGCACTCGGGCATGAAAGCGCTGCTGGGGGTGCACTGCATTCTTTCGAGGTAGGGTGGCGAGAAATGGTGGGGGTGGGGGTGGGGCTTCATCCTCTTCATCTGAATGGACAGGGATGGGACACCTCGCCGGAGAGAATTCCATTAGCATGGTTTCTGTGGAGGGTTTAACTGTCACATGGGCTGTAATGCTGCCTCAGAGGGACTTTACGGCCTGCCAAGAAAAATTTCTGGAGCCAGCCGTGGAGGGAGTCCTGCTGAGGAGGAAAAAACCCACTCAGGACTCCAGACTCCACAAAAAGACTTCTAATAAACTTTTATCAGTCACACTGCTTTACTCCAAACAAGATTTATCCCTGCATATTTCTCTATTCCCACTCCTTTTTTCCCACAGTTGCTTTTGAAAATATGGGGGGTTTGGCTCTGAAGTGATTTTTGGTCAGTCTGATCATGGGTGATGTCTGTATGACAAATGGAGGAACGTGATACAAATAAACAGGATGATGTTTAAACTGAAGTCGGATAACAAAATCTTTAATTTTGGGCTGGTTTTGTTGCCAAAGACCATCTGGTCAGCTGTCCTAAATGTACCACCCACTCATTATTTAAACAAAAGTTTTTTAACTGATCCACTGATGTTCCAACACCACTAACTGGTCTAATTAACCTTGTGAGTCTCACACAACTTTTGGTTTTTAAGGGGGATTCATGTTCACAGATTTAATAAGACCATTAAAAAACAGTAGGATGAAACATGAATATGAAAACAACACTTGGCATGTTTTTTTTTTTTTTAAATATATATTAACACAACAGTTTTTTTCACAGCAATACTGATATGAGACACAGCCCCCACAGCAGAGCCTCTTCCCTTCTTTATTCTTAATTTACACAGGGGAACAGTGAGGTAGAAGCCTAATTTAAAATATACAGTGCAACTAAGCAATTCACTACAACAGAATGAATACAATATGAACACAGAGAACAGTTTTAGTAAAGGAGGGGGCTGGGGAGGTGGGGAAATGAGCTTTAGTGCTGAATTAGTGAGAGAAGGGGCTCCATGGTGAGCACCAAGGTTTAATGAATGAACTCTGCCCCGAGTTATAAGGAGTGCTAATTTGGTGGGATAGACTGGAGTTGCAAACAATTGGCCAGAAAGTGATTTTTGACCAGAACTGAATTTGTCTGCCTGAAATGCTGCGAAGCTCCACTTCTGCTGCTGATTAATACATCTGAGATGGCTTTCTTCTGCACAAAACTGTTAAACACCAGCAAAAGCCAACAAATAAAAAGTTTCTCTTAGTAAAGAACAATGCAAAATGTTCAACATTTACGTTTATCAATATATCAATAATATACAGATAATAAGTTTATTATTTAGTAGGCCAAAACAAAATGAGCAGATATTTATAGACATCTACGACTGACACAATGTGTACAAACCGAACGAGCAGACTGTACTCAGCACAGGCTTCTGACTCTGCACCTCACAGAAAAGAGTTCAAATCTGAACTGAGGAATATCTTTGTGCTAAATCTTCATTTCGTATACATTAGATCCACTTAGCTCACTGCCAAAATAAACGTAAAAATCCAGTGTAAACATGTTGGTTATATGAAGAGAAGTCACTGTGCAACCATCACAAAAGATACTGCACTGAACATGTAAAAAAACAATGAGTATAATAACTTGGGAATTAAAAAAGGTTGGGATTTGCTCCTCTACACCTCCTCCAAACTACACTCAACTTTCTCCTTTATGTCAATGACGGCATTCAGCAGCTTCGTCCTGCTTGTTTCAAATGCTTCACGTCCTCCTCTGGTTTCGCACCGCTGTCGTGTCAACCATGTGCACGCTTCACGCACGACAGCAGCAGCTGACGAGGCAGAGGTGTGGAGAGAGAATGTAACCAAGCTTTGTGGGGTTCGCCTAACTGAGTAGTTAATAACAAAATGATAGACAGAGACAGGACATCTCGTTCTGCAGGGATCAAAATCTTTTATTAACGTGGAACTACAAATCCCACCAGCCTGTGCAACAGTCTTCCTCTTTACGGCAACTGAGAGGGGACACACTGTACCTCCTCCTCAACCCTAAAATATAACAGAATGAGATGGTATGTTACAGAAGGAATATTTATACTATCATGGCAATCTACACTATTATGGAGCTAAAACAAGTATTTAGAAGTCCTAGTCAGACAAGATCAGGTCTCTGCTCTTGCTGCAGCTGCACGGCCTTTGCCTCATGTGAAATCATTCCGCTTTCAGAGATCTAAAAATGCTGATGGCGATTATATTTTATACCAAACATAATTTATTTAAGTGCATTCTAGCCCCATAACAGAGACTTGAGCTTGAAGTTAAGGTGGATTTATACTCTGGAGTCTGCGTAAGGTCGGTTAAAGCGTCACCACCATATGCTCTGCGTAGGTGCGCGGAGGCTCAACTCGCACCTCTTTCATGACCTGAGGTGCATCCCTGCCTACAGCGCGGTTACAAGGAAGTGCTCCCTTGTGATTGGTTGGTTTGTGATTATGTGTTTCTGGATTTTTGAAGCTTCTTGCTGAATTTTTGTGGTTACCAAGGAAGAGAAACGGCAACATGATGCGGAACCATACGCTTGAGTACGAGAGCACATTTTCTGTACTGCGACGCTGAAGTATCTCCGCAGCAACAGACGCTGAACAGCGAACTTGCTCCAGAGCAGGTTGTGTTCTGGATAAGAGATCAGCGAGTATAAAAGAGCCACCTCCTGACCAATCAGATCTCACGAAAAATGGCCTGCCCATTTTTAGAAGATCCTGATGATGTTGGTGCACAGATAGTGAGAGGAGCACTTAGGAGAGAAAGAGTCTTTAGGGACACATCCAACCCGTTGGACTTTCCTGATGACATACTGTACCAAAGGTACAGATTTTCAACATGTGAGATACATGTGTCAGCTGAATATCAGATGACTTGTGCTCCTTTCATCCATACAACAGATACAGTAATAAAACCTTGTCACTGACCTCTCTGAATTATGTTTTTATATTTGTTCTTTAGTTGCTCCCAAGTCCTTTTAGCTCCACTGGGGTTGCTTCTGAAATGGAGGTTAATAATTATGATAAAATCTTTTTCACACATGACATAAGTACAGAACCATTGAGTTATGGAACACACAACTACCCGTGCATTCATGGTGGAGGAATTGATATTCCTAACATATAACATGCTCACATGGGAGTGGATCCTTTAAAGAACTGGGAAATATGACGTAAATAAAGCATTCCCAGACATGTTTGTGCTGTAATACAGAGATCTGAGTGCTGTCAGTTTATATTCTCCCATTAATTAATATTGGATAATCTGACAAACTTACGCATTAACGGAGTGGGCAGTTTTCTGCAGCATTCCTTTCTGGCTTTTGCTGCAGCAACAGTGTTGCTTTTAGCCTGAATTATACTTTTAAATTCTTCGTATTTTTGAAGAATAATAGTCTGCTCCTCCATGGTAAAGTACACTGCTCTGCAGGGTTTGCATGTTTGCGATTGGTCAGAACTTCCAAACACCACCCCTTTTATGTGAACGCGCACTAATTTTAATGGGAAAACCTTGGGTTGAGTTATAGAGTTGATAACCAGCTTCGTAGTACAACTTATCCAGATCCTGAATCTCTGGGTAAGTCAAGATAACGGAGAGAAATCCAGGGTATGTTAATCATGACATGGTTGTCAAGTCAATTCCTCCACTAATGGGCAATGCTAAGTTCAGAGTCCTGATCTTATTCTCTTGTTTGTTTCTTCTGCTGGTCATCTATCAGGTTTTCTGCTCAGCACTGCCGCTGCGATTAACCGTCGTATTGCTCCGTCTTCTATGTCAAGCAACAAATCGCTAAGCTCCCTGAAAACGGACCAAATTACATGCGTAACCGACGCAGGAGACGGACGAAACTGTCTGTCTGTCTGCATATTTGTCTTTTGTGTCAAGCATAAATGAGCCTTTAGACCTGAGGGGTGGGTGCAGAGGAAAGCGTTTATAGCGCTAATTAAATGAGAACAGGTAGTTGAGGAGGTGTTGATGAGCCGCCGGTTTTCAGCTTTAAGAAATAAATTAAATGTTAAATAATGTGGACACCCATAATATAAAGCCCTGCGGTTTTCTACCTTTTTATAGAGTTGTCCTCATCTTGTTATGCCCATGTCTTCTGGTTTAAATATCTACAATGAGCAACTTTTTGTTCATCTTTAGCTGTTTTTTTTTTTTTTATATATAACTTAAATGTTTACAATGCCAGCAGTCTTATATTACTGTCATTAATTAAATGCAAGACTATTTATTGATTGCCAGCCAATAGGAAAGTCTAGAGGTGAAACAGCAACAACATCTGAAACTCGACTCATCTTTAACTGCCAATGAAAACTAACTTGTTTACAGCTGAATTTATTTTCCAACAGGTTGAGGATTGATTCACACATCAGCATGAAATTAGTGTCTGCCACACTCCGGTCTGTCATATTTGATTGGCTGAATGTAAACATATTATCTGCTTGGCAATAACTTGGACAAGCTCTTATCTCACTTATGAGAAACCTGAAAGAGATGCGCTCCTGAGATTAGCCTGAATGTCGAGGCATTCACCTTATCTTGTTTACTGTTGGGCTTCTGTATCCTGCCTAAGCTCTGTTTCCATGGCAATATTAGGATTTTTTTCATCCTGAAATAATATGAATATTGTTTATTTGTGTTTAAATCAATTGGATATTGCCGATGTTCTGACTGGACTGATTTCTGAAAAGGTTTGATGTGCCTCATTTTTTCATTCTCACTTGTTTTTCCCCCAATTATTGATTCCCCAAGGTTTTCTATTCACCAAATTAAAATAAATAAATATACATAATTAAGCCTGTGGCCAAAATATGCTGTTTTTCTTCCATCTCTGGGAAAAAAAAAAATTGAGCGAACAAAATTCTCACTTTGCAAACCCTAATTTCACACAGGAAGGTCAGAGGTTAAAGTAGGCATTCACAATCTGTCTGAAGGACCACTGAGCAAGGACACATGTCTACACAGGGACCTTGAACTTGCACTGAGTGCAGCACATCAAGACCTTCTTTATCCTCCCTACTCAATCCCAAATAATTAACAATGGGAAAGCAAATATAAAGAAAACAAAAAGCAAACAAACAAGTGAAGAGCTGCATCTCAAAAAAGCTCATTTTAATTTCTAGGTATGAGCAGTGATGCACAAATAAGAGAGAAAAGAGGGCAGGAGGAGGGAGGAAAAAAATGCATCAAGGGGAGTGCTCAGGGGGCAGAGGTGGAGGAGAGAAAGTTGTGGGAGGAGCAGGAGAATAAGGAGACAAATTGAAAAACATGAGGTCAGTGACACAACACACATTACATTTACTATTTCTCTTCAGTTTCTATTAGACTTTAATCAAACAAGTTGCACCGCCTGCTCAGACCTGAATCACCTTCTGACAAGAGGAGGAAACACTCAGGGAGCAACTTTACTTTTAACAGTGTTTTCACTTTGAATGATGTATTAACACTCACTGGCCACTTTATTAGGCCCACCTGTTTAACTGCTTTTCAACACAAATGTCTACTCAGCCAATCATAAGACCGCAACTCAATGCACTTAGTCATGTAGACATGGTCAAGATGACCTAATGAAGTTCAAAGTGAGCATCAGAAGAGGGGAAAAAATTTGATTTGAATGACTTTACAAGTTGCATTGTTGTTGGTGCCAGGCGTACTGGTCTGAGTACTTCTGAAACTAATTAAATACTAGGATTTTCACACACAACCTTCTCTAGGGTTTCTGGAGAATGGTCTGAAAAAGAGCACAAGAAGCAACTGTAGAAAAAAAAATGCTTTGAGAGGTCAGAGGAGACTGATTGAAGAGACAATAGAAAGACAGCTGGTTTCCACTTTATTAAAGTTATTTTATTAAAGTAATTAGATACTAATAAAACACAGTTTTTAATGATATATTAAATGTTCCTGTCATATATTGTTTTATTTTGTTACACACTGCACCTTTAAATGTAAAAGAAACTGAGCAACAATGAAAAGAAAACATTTGGTATTTTGGTGTTGCTCAAACAGTTTTTGCTATGTCACTTTTTGGTAAGTATCAAAGTATTCAGCTGTTTTCCATCATGCAATATTTATGATATTTACTTTCTTTTTTATTCAACAGCTCATAATTCTTCTTTCACATGGCTTGCAGAAGGTATTTGTTAAAGTTGAGGGAATTATTTATTGGACACATAATATAATAATAAGTGATAAACCTTTTTAACTGATTTCAAGAAAATAAACTTTTAGTTAACATGAACAATACACAAGCTTTTTCCTTGACACACAAACTGACATATAGATATAATTTCCATTTGTTTTACAAAATAAAGGAACGTAGTGAAAAAGCCAAACTGTTGTCCAAAGCCTGAAGATCTTCATTCAACAATAGGACAAAGAAAAGCAAAAACTGAGATGTTATAGTGCGGAAATTTAGATGTTTTTGCTTTCAAACATTATAATTATCTCATCTCTGCTACATTTACATAATTACTCACAGGATCACCTGAGTTCTTAAGCACACAAATGTTTTAGTTCTGTTTTCCAAAGTCAGCTGTTGACCTTCATTAAATACTGTTGTCAGACTAAAAGAAATGTTTTCAGTTCACAGCTGGAACTCTTATCTTCACTTTTCTAAACGGCATACGTCATTAGAAATAAACTCTGCTGTACCAAATTGGAACCAGGATCCAGAAACCTTCTTGTGGTCTTTGCTTATTGAACTTTCTAACTGCTGCAGGTGTGGATTAAGACGTGAAAGACTCGACGTGAGATAGGAAGTGTTAGACAGCTGGTTCAGATTCAGCTCTGCAGGGAGCGCTCATGCTCAAAGCGCTCGTCGTTGAGATTTTATGCCACTATAATGTACACTGGCCAAAAGACATCCACATGGGGTTTTAAAGGAGCCGGTGATCAATACATCTGACCTCATTTCCTGAGCAGGTGGCTTTGAAGATTCACGTTTTGGTCTCTTCTGAAAACAAAAAAACATGCTTGTCTTGGTTTTTTCAGCTAATGGAAAAAAGAGAGCTGTTAATGTTACAATCCACAGCATCAACACATCTGAACTGATTCAAGGGTTTAATGGACCTAAAAATGTTTTAAATTTCCTGGATTGGTCATCATAGCAACTCCAGCTCTCCATCATCAATAAAAAAGTAAATGAGCATGCAGTTAATGTTTGACGTAGCTCCATATTCTTAGAGAATTAATAGGAAATCTGAAGAAGTTGTTTTTGTGGCTCATTGTGTACCCTCACACACTATATGCTGTTTCTTTCCTTTTTTTTTTTTTTGATTGGCCACTCGTGTGTAATAACTCTTCACTGATGATTCATAATGAACTTATTTGAGTGAATTACAGACCACTTCAAACTGATGGATGAGTGAAAAATAGAGAAAAAAGAAACTTTTGGGCTTTTATTCAAAGATACAAGTTTGACTGTAACTTAGTATCAAGAAGCAAAGTGGGAACTTTAAAATTTTTAAATGAAAATATAACTTAGAATTTATGATATACTGAATATAATATAATATTCAGAACAAAAAGTAAGGAAATTAGTGTTTGTTTAAATATTTCTCCCCTTTAATAATACCAGCTGTTGTATTTTACATTGTAGAAAATCCTAATTAGTCACCTTCACAAAAAAGTATAACTCATGAGGCTCATGCGTGGTATGAGCAACAAAGATAAACATGTGGGTAGAGCCCCAGCCATTTTCTCCCGATTGCATTCCCTCTGGTGTTAAGATTCAAGTGCTGCCAGGCGTTCATCCGTCACAGATGAATGACCAGCACCTAACCGAGATACATACATATCATAATGAGATTATGAAGGCAATAGTGATCCCTTACCTCCAGGATCTGGGACCTATCCCCATCCTTCAGGATGACAAAGCACTCCCCCACAGAGCCAAGGATTACAAAATACCTCCAGAAATACCTCCAGAGGATGAAATGACCTGCTGGGAGTCCAAACCTTGGGAATGCTGTTTATGCTAAAGTGACCAACACAACTACAGTGGATGACCTTCCACAACTCCTGGTTGTGGAATGGGATGCCATCCTTCAGCTAAATGTGACCAGGCTGGTGACCAGCATGAGGAGGAGGTACCAAACTGTTGTGGGTGCACATGGGCACACTACTGCAATCATCCAATCCACCCAAAAAACTCCAAACAAGCGTGAACACCGTCAGGAGAATATTGCTTGGGATTTTGGCACATTTTTTGAGTGGCACTACCCACACCTGTGCTGTGTTTCTCATTTTGCAGAAGCACAATCCCTACGAGTTATACCTTGTTGTAAACATGACTAATTAAACTTTCCAACGATATATATTACAAAACCAATTAGCAGTATAAATGGGGAAAAGCAATTGACCAAACACAAATTTACTTACTTTTTGTGATAAGTTTATTTTCTTTAAGCCATTTAGAGGATCAGGGACGGTATCCAGACACATGTTTCACGTGTGTTGCAATTAATTAGCAACCTTTCTAATGCACATCCTAAATGAACTAAAATCTTATCTAAACTACTTTGATGGGCACATTGAAAACAGGTGGATGGAACCATACTTAATCTTGTTGTTGTGTATATGCTATAGAATCTGAAACTATTAAATATCTAAACACAGCACATGATAACTTTTTTTTTAGCTTTTTTGTCTTTGCTAGCATAAAACAGAAAACACCATCAAACACATGCATCACCTCTGCACATTTCCCTGACACGCTGACAAAAACCACAGCGCAATTATAGTGCATTTGTCATTTCTCCCCGTGAGAGGACCATGGGGTCCGGGTTAATTAGGTTAAAATTCACCAAGAGTACACTTTGTTTTTGCATCTCAGAAAAATGTGCAGTACCTGGTGTTCTCCTGCTACATAATGAGAGTGTTAACTCACTCTGGAAATGTTTGATTTCAAGGTATCTGTACTGATGAGCTGCTTGAGTCCTCTGTTTGCCAGAATTTGCGCTCCAGCCGTTCAGGTTAGGAGGTTTTATGAGGGTTTCCTCGCATGCTCTCTTGTCATTTGGGCTTGTTGCAGCTATTTTAGTCAAAATAAAGTGATTATGAATATGCAAATTGAGTCATTTGCTAATTGTCACAGTCAGTCCCTCCCTGTCTGCAGCTCTTAATTAAACAGAAATTTTAGGAAAAACTCATTCTGAGCCAAAACATCCCTGTCAAAATGATGGTGGAGGGTCGTAGGTACACTGACTGTCCTAGAGTGAGACACTTAACTCAGTCTTAGCCCTCCTGCAGGCCCAGTCACCCCTTGATCTGGCTGCTACAACAAAAAACAAAGGTGGATAATCATACAACTTTCACACAAAATGGCTTCAAAATTTCTCAGAAGTGCCAAAGAAAAAAAAAAAAAAAAAAAAAAAAAAAAAATCACTCGTGCAACGACCTGCTGAGCATCTTCCAACATGGAGCATCGTCGCCGGCTGTTACCGAGACTCAGTAACTGGCTTTATTTACTGAGCGGTTTGTGAAATTTTGGCCAAAAACAGCAGGCTGCACGCAGCAGAGGACAGCACTGAACGGTGGCTGGTTTTAATAACACACACACATATACACACGCACACACACACACACATATCGAAGCGCTGACAAAACAAGCACGTACACATTAATATGCATGCACAATCAATGGGGAGCATGCAGGGATGCTGACACACACACACACACACACACACGTTAAGCTGCTCATTCTGATAGGTTAAGCTTTACTCCATTTGGTTAAATGTTTTGTTAAAGAAGAGCTACACCAGTGGAGGGAGGGAAAGAAAGGGGAAGAGGTGTAAATGGTGGGGGTCTCTGGCAGGAGGGGAGCAAGAAGCGAGGGGAGGATGAGAGTAGGAAGCAGGAAAAGAGCATACAAAAAAGGAGATGGTGGAGGTGAGAGCAGGGAATTGGAGGGATACAGAAATGAGATTTTTTTTTTAGAAAGAGAAGAAGGGAAAACAGAAAAAAGGACAATGGAAGATGGAAAAGAAGAAATAAAAATAGGAGGGATGTAAGGAAAGATTAAAACTGAGGAGACAAAAACCTGTTTCCATAGAAATATGGGGAAAGACCACTTGATATCACCTTACGTGGTGGTGGCACATAAGGGCCAATTCATCACATCTGTGCTCGTCTTTCTGAGGGTGCACCGTCTTAAAATCTGCTGTCAGCCCTCATCTGCGGGAGTCCACACAGATTCCCAAAATTCACTCGATAAAAGTTCTACTTTTTAGATTTGTGTGCAACAAGGTGAGGCTGTGCAAGAAAGTCTGGCATTATACACGCATTTATCTCTCTGAGGTGTACTGCCTTGTTTGATTGGTGTGGAAGCTGCAATGTGGTCCACAGAGGAAAGTGTCAGAAGGGAGCCACACACCTCAACACACGTAATATTTCCTAATCTTTCAGTTCCTGGGAGAAAAATCCCCTGTCGGTTTAAGTTTTGAATTCATTTGATCAAAATATATTTTAAGGCAGGAATTTTACTGGCTTAAAAAAGTAAGTCATTATTACTCTTTATTTCAGGCGTTATTTTGTCATGTTTAGGCTTCTAAATTACTTGATTAGATTTATGATGTTTTGACCAATGAAACCTCACAAAAAAGTAGAAAATAATTAAATAAATAAATGATAACAGAAGTCTATAGTTGCAGTGATGTGAATTAAAGTTATCCAATCTTAGAAGTGCTGGTGTCTCACCAATGTCTGGGGTGGGGCTTATCGCCGTGGTTACCTGGACAGTGTAGGAAAAGCTTGTTGTTTTCAGTGCTGCTTGCTGCAGCACCTGTGTGGTCCTATGTAATGTAATGTCAAAAGATTATCATTTCATGTACTTTTGTGAGATCAGGATTGGGAGGGACGGACTGAATGAAGAGCAATAAAAAATGATTAACATAAAAGGAGGATTGGCGTCAGAAGAAGAGACCGGAAGAACGGGGGTGGAAAATAAGGTGCAAGAAAAGCAAGGTAAGAGGGAAAACAACATGAAAGAATGAATACAAATACTAAGTCAAATGAATGAGGTAAAAAAAAATAAAAATAAAAAAAAAGACTAAAGGGAAAGGAGGAAAAACGGAAGAAAGTTATTCAGGCTGCAGCAAATGAAGGATAAAAGAGGAAATGAGAGGTAAGAAAGAACGATTGGACAAAACTGGATTGAAAGGAGACATTAAGATCTTCCTTTTTCTTCTTTTAAATAATGGAAGGAAAAAGACAAAAGAGGGAATAAGTAATGATAAAGGAAGGGAACAGAAAAGGAAATCATAGGAAGAAAGAGAAAGAGGAGGAGAGGTGAAAAAAAAGAGAGGTTGTAACCCAAAAGGAGATGAAGAGTCGAGGAGGTAAACCAAACAAGAGGAGTAGAGGAGCGCTGCCAGAAAAAAAGCAACAAGGAAGAAAATCAGGAGGAGGAGAGCTTGATGGAAGAAGTGAAGGAAGTAGGTTTGTCACGAGCTGGAGTAAAAGAGGAGTAGGAGAAAGAGGAAAATAGGAGGAGACAAGGGGGATAGACAGAAATGATGAAGGGATGAAAGGAGGGGGGAGAGTTGGGCTGGAAGGCCAAATAATGGAGCAGCTCATCTCATGGTGAATTTGAATGGAGGCTGAATTAATTTAAATCTCATCACGGCCCGCCCTCTAATACCTTATCAGTTCTGCACGGAGACAAGGGACGTAATCGCATTAGACCCGCCACTCTGCTCTACTGTGCTCTGCTACAAACACACACACTCACACACTCTACAACACACAGACACACACAGTACCTGTGCTGCTATGAGCAGCTGTTGTACACACACTGTGTAAGTACTGGTGAGCACACTGTCATGACGGTGGCGTGTGTGTGACTTCATGCTGTGTGTGCACGTGCATAAAAAGCAATACACCAACAAGCAGTGTGAAGAAATATCCCCAATGAGCACAAATCAGGAAGACAGCAGCATGAATGTAAAGACTCACACGCACAAATGTATTAGTGCTTCTATCATTGTGAGGACTCCCAGCAAAATCAACCCCCTAAATAGACCTGAATTCAACCACACCTAAACCTGATGCTGATGAAAACTAAAAACAAGTCCGAACTCTTAAACTGCCTTTTGAAATGCTGCCATAAAGTGCCAGAGGCCCGAAGAAGCTGACCGTCCCTATATGTCCTCACTAGCTAGATCCAAAATTCATGGTCCTCAGAAAGATGTACATACTATAAACTACAAACACACACACACAGAAACAAATAAACTAAAACACAGACAGCATGAAACACACACCCATTTGTGCAAGAACACACACTCAACACGGAAACACACTGACGAATGGGTGTAAAAGCACACACACTCGCACTCACACACGCTTTCGTATGGAGCAGGACGAGCCGAGCAGTTACCTTCTAGGGGAAAAGGCTCATGGGAAGTTATGCGCTTGGCTGTTGACATTGGCTGTGATGGGACAAGCAGCTTTACAACGCTGACTCCTCATACAGTACTCATGCTGAAATGGGCACACACACCTCGACTGTCGCCAAAAACACACACACATTCTAAACAAGATGGCGGGTGAGTTATAGGCTGCACACACTAAATCACACACACCAAACAAGATGGCTGAGAAAGTCTGTAAGGATGTCTTACCACTAAATGTTTTAGGTGTCAGGAATTGGAAAAGGAAAAAAAAAATACTCAAATATGCACCAAAATATAGATAGCTGAGGTTTAGAGAGTTGTTTTTCTGAGTCCTGTACATTTTGAAGATTTTTTTTTTATATATCTTGCTTATTACTACCAAAGTGATTCAATCAGTAACACTATATAATATGATAAGGGGGCTAAGACTGTGTTATTCTTGAGCTGTAAATTTTAATGAAAAAAAAAAAATAAATTGTACAAAAAATAAAAAGTATGAATATATCAGCATTTCAAACCAAAACTTCATTTTAAGGACATAAACAACTCAAATGCAACTATTGAGCTCCGAGGAATCAAAGTCTGTTAGGAGGATGGAGGGGTGGTAGTGGAGTAAATATTTTATAGCAATTACTCAAGAATAATATAAGGAAAGGTTGATTGTGTTCATTTTGCTGATAAAATATTTGTTATAAGAATAATGTAGAAAAACGAGAAAAAGTAAATAACAAAAGAGGGTGTCACATCATCCAGCCTAAAGAATGCTAAATCAAGTACCAAATGCATTACATTTTCAACAACCAATAGCAAGTGTTGGGTTAGGATTAGCACTAACAGCTAATATAATACTTGAAGAGTAAAAATGAGAAATATTGTCAAAGAAATGCAAAGTCAACATTTCCTGTGATGTCTGTTGCACATGTAAAGTCCATCTGTATTAAAAAATTAAAAGTCTGATGTTTAAAGTTTTAGAAGAGTTTTATTTCACTTTCATCTGAACAAAATGTCTTGCCAAATGTAAGGGGGGATAAGAAAGCCTTATTCTGATCAGGGACTGAGCAGTGGTTATCTGCGAAACCTCAAAAATTAAGGTTATCCAATGTAACAGGATGTAATAATTCAGCTCTGACATTAATGTTAAATGCATTAAAACTCTAGGAAAGCTTGAAAACAGCATTCACATCCAAATGCTATAAACGAGGTATAAATAGGTAGTGTATGAATTTCAAGGCTGGCTGAGAAAAGGCCAGCCTGCACTTGAACTTAGTGAAGGTTTTCTAACCTTTTTCAAAAGCCAAACTGAACGGTACAGCTAATTATAATTTTTGGAGAAATGTCACAAAAATTAATAGCTCCTGGCATTGAAACAAATTATTTCAATATTGAGGACATATAACAGTGATTTAATTTCTTAGTACAGCAAAATTTAAAAAAAAAAAAAAAAAAAAAAAAAAATGCTGAGGTCATTCCACAAATAATTAATTTATCTCCGAGGCTCTTACAAGGGCAACAGCAGAATAAGTCCCAAAACAACCAACTTAAATGGTTAAAAAAGAAGAGGTCAAAGACCAGAGCAGCTCTGTGCTCATAACAAAATTTAGTATTTTGGTAAGGAGAACCACATTGAAAAAAAATATTATAACTGAAATTTTAAGTTTAATGTCTAATTAAAATTTGATAACTTGTATAGCGAGAGATGAGTCAAAGCCACTGAATTTTTCCTCTGGTGTTTTACTTGTGCTTACTGAACATATCTATTGTGCGTAATGCTACATGATCAGTGAAATAAAGATCAGTGACAAGTCTGAAAATAATCAACTCAGAATTTCAACAGAGAACTTTTAGCTACCAGCTGTAAGCTGGTCATGAATCATGAATCTGCTTGCTACACACACTATGCATGTATTTTACACCTACCTGTGTAGGTTTAATCTTGACCAAATACTTATACAGCCTAAGCTCAAGTACCTTTAAAGATGCACTATGGAACTTCGGCTGATTTTTTCACTAACACGCTCCCTAACGCCCTAACGATGGCATCCATCTTGCATTCTATCTGTACTGTGAGCTCTCCAGCCAGTAAAAGACGGTCTTATGTTCCTCCGATAAGTTTTCTTGTTTTTCTATGCTAAATCAGCTGGTTGCTTGCATATGATGTGGTGCATAAAGCAAAACTCAGCCGCGACATAACGCAGTGTCCTGGAAGCAAAAGTTATGAAGTGGGGCTTCTCAGCCTCCGGATGCTCCTGGGCAGTGACAACTCCAGAAATGTACATAACAGATTTCACTGTGCCATCAAATAAGTCAGGAATATGGAGTTTTAAGGTTGGAAAGTTACGTAGTGCACCTTTAAAATTATGTCGCAATCTTACTAATTGTAAACAAAGCTGAAGAGTTTTTGTGACTAGTTAGCTGGCAGGTTAGCAGCTCTGTTGTTAACATGCAGGCAGTGAGTGACAAATCTAGTTTGTCCCACTGGATTTATTCACACTAAAACAAAACTAATTAAGATTTAGCTTGTGTGCTTAAGTCCTTTCTCTATTTCATTTAAACTTGCTCTATTTGTCCAGGGGGAAATTATACATGTCTGCATCTGTTTTTCTCCAAACGCTTCTATGCAATTGAGGTAACGTTAACCAAGAAAGTTCCAGCTTTTACAATCTTAGCTATGGGATGCGATAAACTAGTTCAGAAACACAGTTTAAAAGTTGGAAAGTTACACAATGCATCTTTAAATTACAACAAAGTAGCTGCAGTGAAAAAGCTATAAAAAAAAAAAAAAATAGGAAGTAGAAAAACAATACTCCAATGTTGTCTCAACTCCAAGGCTTGGGAGTTGGTAAACTATCCCCTGCATCCCTTTCAGCATTTTTACATGAACTGTGTGTTTGGTTGTTAAACAAGCTCTGAAGAATGATGTTTTCTGTTGCTGCCTATATTGGCACAACTGGATCACTGGTCTCATGCAGCTGTTGTTCCCTTCATATCACTGAACGTGATGATAACGGCCTAACCTGTCTTTTAAAAGGTGATGCTACAGGCTCTGAACCAGGAACAGAAATATGTTGTTAAAACCTGTTTTCATTCAGGTCTTCTTTATTCCGACATCTATTCTACAGCCATTTAGCTGACGCTTTTATCCAGACGCTCTTTTAATTCTTAGTAATGTTATACACTGCCAGTGAATAGAAGCAACCACATAACTTCTTGTTATTGAATGGCATCTACAATTTCTCCATGTTTATTTGGTCGAGGTGGGGTTTAATACCCTACACCTAACCCAGACTGCAAAAAAAGGTTCTTAAATACTTTCTCAATTGGAATTTAGGTTGTAAATTCCTGTGGCAGCGCCATTAAAAACCCATTAGAAGGCACATCTTTTAAGAATTACCACACTGGCTCAAGTGTAAATAAAATTTTCCAAGAAAGAGCGAGAAGAAGAAAAGAACACATCTCACCGCTGGCAGGTGAAGATATTCTGAGGATGGAAAAACTTCATCAAAACCAGATGAACTTTGGAAGGACTTATGCAACGAAACTGGCTGCTGTTTACTACATGTGGTAGTGTAAAAACCACTATTTCTTTCTTGAGTTCGCAGAATCAAGCTGAGCAGAACACACACACAGAAAAGCATGTGCGGATGACCTAATGAACCAGCCATGAACGTGTGTGGTTTACACTGCGGTTTATTCTCCCCTGAAAAAGCTCCTTGTAGGCTTTTCTGCATTTAAACAGTGGACACACGCCTGATGTGGTCAGTTTGCAAATGTTTTCTAAAAATCTTATGGTTTTTCTAATGATGCACTACAGCCGAGATAAGGTGAGCTATGTGGAAGTGCGTGGCCCCATTTAAAAAAGAATTCTTGAAGCAGGAAAAATTGTGAGAAAAAAAATACTCTATGAAAGTGTATTATTTTTCTGTTAAAACCACAAGTTACTGAAGATTAATATAATGTATTTTCCCTAAAAATAATAACTAAAAGAAGAAAAAAAAAACCTTCTATTTGATTTGTAATTTGGCTATAAGCAAGGTATTTTTGTAGATAAAAAGGACTCCGTTTGACTCAGAAATGTTATTGAATGCCACTTCAGTTCTTTTTAATAGCCAGAAAATCAATTTGAGCTCTTTTGATTTCTGTCTGTTGAGACTTCTGTAAAGTTAAATGCTGGTAAAAAAGAAATAATCAAAGAAAGATCGCATGATTCCAAAAGAGTATATTGAAATATAATAACAGATATGCTTGAAAAGATGATTGAAATTTACATTGTAACCTTCACAGTGAGTTGAAAACAACTTAAAGGCACTAAAGATCTGGGCTGAAGACTTAAAGTCAGCATATTAATCGATACTAGAAAACACGATAACAAACACACTGATTAAGACAGAGTTTACTGCAGATGATATACTGTTTAAAAAATCTTTAAAAATCAATATGTCAATTCAGTGTTCCTAGCTAGTGCAACATAATATTACCAGCCACTTTATTAGGTACTTTGCTAGTACCCCCCCACCCCCCTTCGCTGTCAGAATTACTTTAGTTCCTTTGGAACAATTCAATGTGTAGGAAACATTTCTCAGATATTTTGTTCCATTATGACATGATAACATCAAACAGTTGCTGCAGATTTGTTGCTGCACATCCACGAAGACAATCTCCTGTTCCACCACATTTCAAAGATGCTCTGTTACGTTGGGATCTGGTGACTGTGGAGGCCACTGGAGTACACTGAACTCATTGTCATGTTCAAGAAACCAGTTGGAGATGATTTGAGTTTTGCGACATGGTGCATTATCCGGCTGGAAGTAACCACTGAAAATGGGTTCATTGTGTTATGAAGGGATGGAAGTTGTCAGCAACAATAATTAGGTAGGCTGTGGTGTTAAAATGATGTTCAGTTGTTATTAAGAGGCCCAACGTTTGCCAAGAAAAATCCTCCACAGTATTTCACCACCACCAGCCTAACACAAGGCAGAGTGGATTCATGTTTTCATGTTGTTTCCACCAAATTCTGACCATAACATCAAAATGCTGCAGCTTGTGATTAAATCAGACTGAATCTGCAACATTTGCCTTTAAGAATGCATGCATCACTACTGATGCAAATTTCAAAATGTACATTTCAAGAATAACATTAAAAACTGAAACTCTGTTGAGCTCGAATTTTGTGTAGAGTTGGAGATGCACCTTTCAGGTGCTTTGATTTCTTTCTTCCTTTCAAATGTTCTGCAACAACATTTTCATTCTAGTTGATTGAGTTTTTATATTCTACAATCCTATATTTCTTGCTGCAGCTTCACTTTTCACTGTTTTAACATATGATTTGTTTAATTAAGACATCTAGAGTAAGGGTAATGCTTCTTCTACTTTGTAAATGTTTTAAGCTCATCTAAATAGTTGAAGCGAGTTAAAAATTCTGTCTTCAAACAACCTTACATTTATGCTAAACATATCTACTGACAATAGCCGTATTTACATGGATAAGTTATAATCAGTTTAATCAAGCCAATAAGAATAAAAAATGCCCCGTATTAACACTTAGGTCATGTTAAACTGATTTGATTCAGCTCAATCAGATTTGATTAAAAGTAAAATGGCAACACATACACAGTTAATCTGAATATTTTTTCTCTTGTAGGAATGAATATATTAGTTTTCCTTATGTGATTAAATCATGCAGCTTTAAGGTAACTATAACTAGCGATAAGGCTCACTTTCACATGTCAATCTGACTAAATTCTCTGAGATGTGTAAATACACATTAAATCTCTTTTTATAGTGAAGATTTAAACGCATTTAAATCACTAATCAGAATTATTTCACATAGAGCAAAAAGATACGTGTGTCTTCAAACATGATGTGAGAAACACTTTTCTAGAAGCACTGCCTCTTGCATGTCAAGGTAACACTAAATCATAGCCATGCCTGAAAACCTGCACACGTCTTAAAGACACACATCCTGTGTGGTTTGGATGAAAAAGGCATCTTTATAAACCATTCCAGCAAGACAAAAACGGCTGGATAAACCTTTTCCAGCTGACACTTCTGACATTTTACAGACAGAATGATAGATCAATTATAAAAACCTGCTGTCCGACTCAGCTGCGAGTCCGTACCAGAAGTTAGCTTAGAAACAGACCTCCTCTTCCCAAACCCTTCTATGTTTAAAGCCAACCAAGATGCACAAACAGCTACATGCACATACTTCTCTTGTAATAAAGCATCAGATAATAAGTGATGGATTTTTGTTAGCCAAGCCTGTTGGAGACAGAGGAAGACATGCTGGCTGCCAAATCAGTGTTTTCACAGCCTGAATCACAGCTTATCACTGATACTAGCCCAGGGAGGAAAACACACACACACAAACACACATAAATGATATGAGGCACCATAGGAGTGATATATGTGCACATGCATACATGCAACTGCTTCTGCACACGCATGTTAACATGAACTATGCATGTATACCTACCTACGTACACAAATGATACCTCACTACACTAACTTGTACTTAAACACACACACACACACAAGTTGGTGATCCCATGAGAAAGAGTCCAACCAAATCATAAACCTCCACAATGCAGGGACACAACTAAAATGTACCTGCATAGATGTAGAAACACATGACTAAAATTCAGACAGGACATGTGCAAAAATAATAAAAAAAAGCAAAAATCAGATAGTCACACCTGCATTTCTCCCCACCCTGTCCAGTCTCTTTCTTCAACACACACACACGCACACCAAAATATTCATGTTGAGTGGAGAGGAACAACAGTCGCCATCAGAGGGCCTTCTTCTCAGAGAAAAAAATGTCCCCCCCTTCTTCATCTTAGTCTGTCTCTGTCTACCTCTCTCTCCCTCTTTCTCCTGCTCTCCCCCTCTCAATTACTCCTCCGGTGCAGTTTGGGCTGTTTCCATGGCAACTCACCGAGTCCCATGGTCGCTTGAGGGAGAGAGTACTACCCCACTCGTCATGCCCAAAACACACACACACACACACACACACACACACACACACACACACACACACATATATATATATATATATATATATATATATATATATACATATGCATGTGTGTGAACCTCAGTCTCAATGCTTATGTGGTATTATTGCATGTGCTATCGGTGTGTGTGTGTGTGTGTTTTATTTTTCCCCAAATGATTGGAGTGGCCACCAAAAATAAAAAAAAAAATAAAATAAAAAAGAAGAAGAAAAAAAAAAAAAAACAACCAATTTGAGTCTGCCTCCGCCTTTGTCTTTGTGAGACACAGAAATGAATCCTGTGTGCTGCTCTTGTAGATGTTGATGATTACAGATTATAGAATCACAGATATTTGGAATCTCACTCTGGCTTATTACACAATAATAATTACAAACACATGAAACAGTCACGTCTAATCTAATGCGGTTTGACTGATTATTAGTATTTAGTGCGAAGCTGATCATATCTGCATTATTAAGGGAGCTACTCTAATCTAATTTCACATTTTTATGTATGAAGTCATTCGTCATTATTGGTCTGCGTTTCTGTTCAGAGCCCCGCCATGGTTTTGAAACCCTGGCAACATCTTCTTTCTTATTTGCAAAAACTGTCAAAATTTGCAATATAACAAGAAATTAATGAGCAAATACTGGCAGAAAGTATCGTGATTAAAGAAAATTTCATTATCTCCCTTTAAAAGAAAAGCAGAGTTAATGTCAAACTAGTGATTAAATGCTCTCTTGATTGATAAGATTTTACACAAAATAAAAAAATGATAATGAGATATTCATTACTTTATCACATGTCTTAAAAAAATGCTGGCATATTTATGTTCTCTTTACAGGAGGAAAATGAGAAAGACAGATCATCTTTCATTCTCTTTTTTTGTTAAAATCATTCAACAGGCAGTCTGAGAGGAGGAGACCGAGGGGTTGTAAAGAAGAAAGAAGATGGAGGAGACAGATAAAAGAAGAAGAGAAGAAGGAGAGGGCTAAGCAGGGGGGAAGCTGAAGATCTGTAGAGTGGTAGGAGGTGATGGAAGAAAGGAATGAAGAAAGAAAGAAGGGTAAAAAAACAGTAGTTAAGAAGAAGAGGACAGAAACTGGTTGGGAGAAGGAGGAGAAGGTTAAAGATGAAGGGAGTGGTATGGGGTAAAATAAAAGGTGGGCTCAGAGTGGAGGAGGAAAATGAGAGAGGGTGAAGGGAGGGGATGAAGGGGAGGACAAAGACAGAAAGAGATGGAAAACAGAGTAACAAAGGGAGTTAAAAGATAAATTTGAAAAAAAGAAAGTGAAAGAGGAAGAACTGAGAAAGAAGAGATGGGTTAATAAAATAAAAATGAACAGAAACAGAGGGAAAGGAAGAGGTTAAAAGATGAGGAAGGCGATAAAAAAACGTGATAAAAATCATTAAGAGAGGAGGAGAGGACAGTTAGAAAAGATTAGATAAAATTAGTGGGAGAAAAAGGAAAAAAGAGGAAGAAAAAGTAAAGGAAAAGAGGAGGAAGATGAGAATGATAGAAGAAGAAGAAAAAAAGGCAGGCTGGAAAGAGAAAAGATGAATGACTGACAGTTAGGGCTAGATAACGCCGCTAAGTCCCCGAATCCATTTGAATTTTAAATACTTTCTCAGATCGGCTAATCGGATAATTGTAATAATCTTTTATGCCGTGTCTACATGTACTTCTGAAATACCACATCAGAAAGCTCATTCTCTTCATTTACCGTCTGGTATCAGATTTATTTTGGAGCGCTTGTGTGTGTGGTGACGTCACTTCTTGTTAATTTGAAAACACTCTGTTGAACATGGCGGAGCCCACGGTCGTAGCGTTAGCTGCTAATGTAAAAGCTGCGAAAAAGCAGGTGAATTCAAAAAATCTGAATTTGGCGTCATCTCGGTGAAAGAAGCTGCCATTTGGGCATATAGGTGCCTGGTCACAGCTGTCTATCCTCCTTATTTATGAAGTTTCCTAGCCTTACATTTAGAATTTTTATAAACAGGTTTTTACGAATGCCATTTGAAAAATCCAAATTTGGCATTTTCTTAGCAAGAGAAGACGATTTTAGGCAGAAGGGACACTTGAAACCTTTCAATGTGTATACATATGTTAAGATCTTGTGGAGCATCAGTAAGTCATATGAAAGTAAGGTAACAGTTGTCACCGGAAAAATAGATTGATATTGGATTAAATACATTTTAATTAATAAAATCAATTAAGTAGATTTTTTTTTTTTTTTTTTTTTTACAGTTCTAAGAAAAATGTCCTAGTCTTACTCTTTCCTAATCCTTTCTCAACCAAAAAATTCCCTCCAACTTGCTCTCATGTTAACTTTCACCCACCTTTGTCTCATCATTTCTACCCATTTATTTCCTCCCTCCTCCCTCTCTCTCGCCCCCCTACTTCTCTTTGATTCGTTTTTCAAAAGCTGCCCAAACTCCTGCATCCTCCTGCTGCGTCTGTTTGTTTGTACATCAATAATATCTGGTGACAAACGGCGGCCTTTTCATCGCTTACATGCCAACCTGAAGCCTGACACACTCACTTTATTATTTCTTTTCATTTTCCTCTCTCTTGCCTTTTTTTTTTTGCAGAACGGTTGCTTCGACAGGTAGATGTCAAGTTCCTTTTTCTGTTGAGATAAAAACTCCTCCCCCTACAAGAAAAATCAAGTCAGATGATGGATAAAAAAAATAAATAAATAAAAAGAGCTGGACTCCACAGAAACAAAGACTTTAAAACATGGATAAAAGAATTAAATAATGTCAAAGTTCTCAAATGTTGTAAGACAGACAAATATAACGATAAGTAAAGCAGTCTGAGTGACAGTAGGTGAGTCTCACAGTTCAGTGTTATTTAAAGTTGCTTTGTTGTGTTCAATATGAATTCCATTAGAGAACCGCATGACTCAAACCAAACAATACAGATTCAATAAATAAATAAAACAAGAACATTCAGGCCTCAATGTTACACTTTTCAGCCACAAACCAAACTATATTCACAGAAACAAAACATTAAAATGGCACAACTGTGATTGAGAGGGTGTTTTTTTTCCCCTTTGACAGAAATTAAATAAAGGTTAACAACTTGTGGTGTGTTTACAAAGTGGCACTAGCTGTTTTATTTTTAAAAACTACTACCAACTGCTATATTAGGCTTGTTAACGCCAATAGCTCATTGGCCAATCAAATGGCAGCAACTCAATATATTTAAAAATAAAAAAAATTACTCATTCATCCATTTCTGTATTTTTCTCTTAGTGCACTTTGTATGTTTTTATTCCTCATTGCCTTATTTTTAAATGTTATTTTAATGTTGTAAAGTGTCCTTGGGGGTCTTGAAAGGTGTTTTGAAATAAAATGTATTATTATTATTATTAGTAGTAGTAGTATTATTATTATAGTCAAGATAACTTGCTGAAGTTCAGTCTATAAGAGGAAGAAAGGGGATTTTAGGATGCATTCACACCAGGATAGTCCAGAGACTCAGTTCGAGAGAAATGTCGCACCTTCGTGGTTTGTTTTGCTTTCAAATTGCATTTTACTCAAGAGGACCAACCCACTATGACCATGCCACACAGTCACAACACCTGCTTGCTATTGGGGGGAGCAATTCCCTGATATGACTGCTGATCAACAAGAGAGAAGAAAAAAATCAGGCTTATCGATCGACCAAGGCCAAAAGCAGCTCATTCACTGCAAGTAAAAAAATGGAGAAACAATAACTTTATTCAGTCTCGGGGCTCCTGCTTTTACTAACGTGGTTTTTACCAGAATCTGTCCAGTATGAGCAGCAGGAGAGGCAGGAAGTTATCCACCATGTTGCAGCACGTTGTGTCATACGTCATTGGAGATGATAACAAGACCAGCCACTGCTGATTCAAAGGACAGGAGGTGGAGAGGGTGAGCAGCTTCAAATAGAAGTTGGAAAAACGTTGACTAGTCCAATGAGTCTCCTTTTCAGCGCCACATTCAGATGGTAGCATCAGAATTTGGTGTAAACAACATGAACGCATGAATCCATCCTGCCTTGTCTCAAAAGGTCAGCCTGGAGATGGTGGTGTAATGGTGTAAAGGATATTTTCTTGACACGATCTCTTACCAGTTGAGCAAGATACAGACACCACAGCCTACCTCAGTATTGTTGCTGACCATGTCCATCCCTTTATGACCACAGAGTAGCATCTTCTGATGGCTACTTCCAGCAGGATAATGCACCATGTCACAAAGTTCAGATCATCTCCACCTGCTTTCTTAATCATGACAATAGGTTTACTGCACTCCAGTAGCTCTAACCTGGGACTTGCAGCTTGTACCTGATAAAGTAGACGGTCATGGCATAGAACACTTTCACTCGTTTTTCATATTTTTATGTTTATTTAGATATGGGTTGATAATGAAGAAAATTAAATCCGACAGGTGCCAAATCGATATCTTAACGTAACTGAAACCAGAACCTATTAACCAGATGCTTATGTTTTCTTTTTTAAGTATGGATGGAAAAGCTGGACATGAGACAATATTCTGATGATATAATGTTTACTCAAGTTCCATATAGTGCAAACCCTTCATATTATTGTTTGCATATTACTTGTGTGTGTTTCTCCTGGTAACACAGCGCTTCTTTTGCCTTTCCCTCTGTATTAGTCAACATCAAGTTTAGCTGCATTTCCTTATCATTTCTCCTCACTGTTATTAACTCAGCAATTTTACCCAAAACAAGTGACATTTAAAGAGAAAAAGAAAAAAAAACACAACCATAATTTTACTTACGGCAAGCAAACATCTTTATGTCCTTATGCTGTGAAATATATTGTAAATTTATTTATACATGCATTGTAATTACCAAGTTTAACTCAGTGATAAACAGGAAAAGAAAATCATAGATACATTTTTATACAACTTATATATTATGTAAATATAAAAGTGTGTGCATGTGTAAATATATATATATATATATATATATATATATATATATTTATATAATAAAAAATATTTAAAAGCCAAAAGTAAGATTTTTTTTATTTGATAAAATTTCAATTAAAAAACAATAAATTATGATAATACAATGAAAAACAATCCAAAGGAAAAAGAAATGTAATGCAAATTTTAAGCGGAATCTAGATGCACGCTCACAAGTCCTTTGCAGGACACTTTAATTATTCACTGATTATGATTAATAAAGTCTGGGCACAAAGCATCAGAGATGACTAACAACAACTTTCAGTAGCATAAAATATTGTTCTAATTTGCCCAACCTAAAACCTGTACAAACTTTCTATTTCCTTGCACTTTAAGTTTAACCACCCTGAGTATGAATCGGTTTCAAGCCTGGATGCATAAGAATTCTGTTACAATAACCAATAATTGTAAGTCTGACTGATCCCCTGACTGATTGGACCTATCTAAACGTATATGATCTAAAAGCTTACATGTATGAGACTGCACATCTTTAAACTAAGTTGGTTGCAAAAAAAAAAAAAAAAAAAGCTAAAAATGTTTTAACGGGGCAGATGTGTGAGCAGAACAGAAGCACTGGGACTCAGACACCTGCACACCTTGTGCAGGTACCCTACAAACCATTAGGAACGTGAACAACTTAGACCAAATCCCTCATTGGTTTACCATCTGTGAACGTAGCTAGGTGTGTTTGATAGAAAGGACGTTAAAAGCTGAAAATGCTGCTCTTTGCTTGAGATACACAACAGATCAAAAATGTATTTAAAAAAAAAAAGCCCGTTGTGAAAATGTTCTGCCTTAGGGGTTACACACACTGAATAAATAAATGTAGTACTTGAAACACAGCACTGAGGGTGTTCCAGGTGATGTTCCTGTTTTCTGAGACTAAAAAAAATGTGTCCCTGTGGACCGGCCTTAAGGCTGTGTTATATATGAGCTTGTTATGCATGATCAAATCCAAGTTTGTGTGTGTTTATGTGCATGTGTCCCTCTAAACTAGTGGTACCAACTGTGGAATAATTTTTCAGCCAAGTACCCCCTACAACCAGGGGTGTCAATTCAGTTTCAGTTTATTCACACACACACAGAGAACAACAACATTTGATGTGTACATTTTTACAGAGGTAGGGAAGTAAATGGGTCCCCCCAAGGTAGCTACTTATAATAGGGGGCCCAGTTTTCAACAAATAAAAGGTAATGGACATAAGAAGGAGCAAATATTCTGTGGTTATTTAATAATAAACAAGTAGGGGTGCAACAGAAACACAAAAACTAAATAAAACTATACTGTATAATCCCAATATTAAAGTACATTATATTAATATTTATGGTCAAAACATAATGGAACAATGCAACATAACAGAGGGAAGTCCCAACAACACAGTAATCTTAGAATGGAAAACTATTCATTAATAGACAAGTTCAAATATAATTATGAATTAGCCCAAGATTATTTGAATGATGATAAAAGTTGCATTTTTAGTTTTGTATGCGATTCCCTGTATACAATGCTAAAGATGGTACATTTAAGCATTTGTTTTTCCTGGTAATTTGTTTTTTATTTTTAGTGGCATAGGTGTGTGGAGGAAGGAAGATTGAAATGAGGTTGCACAATTTATGGTTACCTTTACGGACAACCTGGTATATTACACAAGCATTTTAAAAACAATTACACGCAGCAAGCCTTAAGAGATTAAAATTATGAAAAAGGGGTCTTGTAGGAGAATTAAACTTTGACCATGACAAGGCACGTATAACTTTCTTTTGAAGAATTTACAGCTCTTTTAGGGGAGTTGAAAATGTCTTATGCCATTAACATTTTTGCTCAGAGGCCATATACAGCACAAATGGACTGGACCAGTAAAACTACACCATAAAAATCTACAAATAATGAAAACTCTACATTTTCTGTTCTGTCTTAGTGCACTGTCATGTGTAGATATAAATTTACTTAAATAACTAATGAGAGCAAGTATACATTTTTATATTTGTTGTTAAAAAAATACAATTGTTTTATATATATATGTTTTTTTTTTTCTTTTCAAATACATCATATTTACTTTATATACTCTGCCTGGCCTAAAAAAAGTCACCAGCTGGGTCTAACCAAGCAAATAGATACAAGCCTCCTATTTAATAATTACTGCATGGCGATTATCTTTCAGCTGGAATCAAGTTATTTAACCCCAACTAATGCAATGAGTAGCTTCTCATTTCTTAAACAACCATGTAGAAAAACACATGCCATGGTCGTGGAAAAGATGTTACTCTGTTTAAGAAGGGTCAAATCATTGACATGCATCAAGTAGAGATAAAAATAAAGGAAATTCCAGAAACTACTAATATTGTGTTGAAAACGGTCCAACACATTATTAAAAACTGGAAGGAAAGAATTTCAGGAAAAAATGCGGTCGGAAAAGAAACCTGAATGATCATTTAAACATCTTGTGAAATCATTTAGAAGAAAAACAACAGTAGAACTCGGAGGTATGTTTAACAGCAAAAGTAACAATGTGAAGGAAACTGATTGGGACTGAATTTTGGGAATTTGCTGGGGTGCATAAAAATTGGACCTTGGAGCAATGAAAGCTCATGTGGTCTTGCGAGTCCAGATTTTTCCAGTTCCAGACTGATGGGCAGATCAGGGTCAGAAAAGAGGCAGATGAAGTGATGCAGCCATCATGCCTAGTGCCTACTGTAAAAGCCTGTGCACAAGATGCAATGCCTGGATTAATCAAGCTCATATTGTGAAACAGTGGTTCATTTTCACACATGGACTGGCCACCACGGAGTCCAGACCGGAACCCCACTTGACGATCTTTGGAACATGCTTGAGAAGGCTTTGTGCAGTGGTTGGACTCTTGCATCATCAACACCAGATCTTGGTGAAAAATTATTGCAACAATGAATGGAATCTTTTGACATTGCTGAAGTTTATTGAGACAACACCACAGCAAATGCTGCTGGAATCTACGCTAATGGTGGCCCAACAAAATATCACTGACCTTTTTATTTTGGTGGCAACATTTTTTTTTTTTTTTTTTTTTTTTGGGAAAAGGTCGTTTGTATTAAATCCATTTTATATTTGATAAAATACATTATATTTCTATTTTATATTTTAAGATATTTCAAGTTTTTTTTTTTATTTTTTATTTGTTATAGGTTTAGGGTTACCTGTTTGACATAATGTTGTTCTTATTTACCTATTTTACATATTTATATTACACATTCAGAGCAACTTACAAATCACAAAAGATCTACTAAATCCCAAAACATTTAATCACAGGTAACTGGTACTGAAAAGTGCAGTATATCACTTTATGATTAGAGTAACTTTTCAGTTATTCCAGTAACTTATTTCAAATATACATACATGCATTTCAAACTAAGGTCTATTAAGTAAAAAAAAAAAAAAAAAAAAACATAAAAAAAACAAGCTATCCCCCTTTTCCAGTTTCTTCATGTACCCTCCTGGAGTGTCGGGAAGAGACAAGGGACCAAGAGGTACATGGACCCCCATTTGCAAAACATTCTACTAAACTGTAAGGTAAAAAGAACATGTGACAAGCATTCAGTTCCCTATATCTAACCACACACACAAACACACACAGAGAATCGGCAGCCAAGCAGAGAAAATAGTTTGGCTGCACATCCTGTACTGCTTGTTTAGGCTCCACACAGAGAAACACCAAACTCTCTCGTCTCTGTTTCTTTGTCTCTTTTTCACTGTTTTGTTTCCTTTGTCCTTCTTTCTTTCACACACTTTACTTTCTCACACACACACACTGCTCTCCATGTGGACAAAGCCTTCATTCAGAGGAGGTTTTGGTCAAGCGGCTCGGCCTGCTGGTGAAACACAGGACCTGATCCAGATCTGACTGACTGGTTTTCATGTCTGATCGACCAGTTTGAACTTGTTTTATAACCTGGCTGACTGGTTTTTAGACTCAGCGTTTTCTACGCTAATTCAGCAAGATTTGGCAAATCTGGTTTTTCATTTGGAAGCTGGTTTATCTTCCCTGTTTTCTCTTTTTGTATGAGCCATTGGCTGATTATGAAGACTCACCTGCTGTTTTGCTCACTGCTCACTTGACAAAGTTTTTTCTAGTACTTATTAACTTGGAAATTTTGTTGATTATTTGACTTGAGTATTACTTGCTTGATTAATATTATCTAATATGGAACATAATCTCATTGGATTAAGAAAGAACTTAAAGGCCCCATATTATACAACAATTTCATATGGGTGTCAGAGGTTCAACAACATTGTTCTAAAGTATTTTACCCTAAATTCAGGCTTTGTCCTTAATTTCAGCCATTCCAAATGTGGCTCTAGTGAGCTCTATGGAGAACAGGCTGTTTCTGTGTCTGAACTTGAAAATGTTTGAGTGGTGCCTGTGCACGCCCCTCTCTGGGAAAAGATCTGGCTTTTGCTGGTGCCCGCTGGGTGATTTTAAAGGGCAGGTTCCCTTAGCCAGGGTGAGGGTTCAATGGCAGTATCCACTAACGGGGGCAGTGGTTATTTCCCTTTGTGAGGTCATAAAGGGAAAGATCTCAAAGTCACCCATTAGAGCACACATTCGCTAAAAAGTGGAGAAAGCAAGTGAGAGAGGTGACAGAATTTTCTCATTTTTGGGTCTCATACACAGGCTAAGAGGACACATATGACTGTTAGAAAACCTTTAGAAAGTGAATTTTGCATAATATGGGACCTTTAAAATAATGCTGATTGGCCTGGGATACAGGGAGCAGTGTCCAGGGAAGAATCTTAACAGAACCAATGAGAGAGCAGCCTCAGATCACTTATTTGCCAAAAGGTCACACATACACACCCATTCAGCTGGTGGTCCTTGTCCATTGAACTTACATATTTACATAGGTTATTATTTACCAAATTAAATTAATACGTAGGTATACCATATAGGTAATTGATTTAAATGTACTTAATAATTTTGCATTATCTAATTAATTTATTTTTAAGGGAGGTAGGTGTCTTGATGGGGGCGGTGCCCCGGTGCCCAATGCTGGTTAAAAGTACAATTTAACTAAATTGTTTTTTTAATTAAACTGACTTTATTATCACTAGAAGTCCCAGGAATTTTGATATCTCCCTAAAGTCCCAGAGAAGGGTCGAAAGACCTTTAGTCCAAACTGACGACTCTGCTGGCAAAAATTAGCATCTCTTCATTTGTAAATGCAGCCATTACCTGAGGAATGCACCCATTGCATCCAGCCCCTCCTTGTTACCTTGAAACGTCTGGTAAATTCTGTGGCAGTGGGGGATGGTGGGCTGAGGGGGATAAATAGTAGCTAGCTTCACCTCCAACAAATAGAAGGAAGCAAAATGCAGAGGCGGCTTACAACTCAGCAGGCATTGGACCTGATCCTCAGCGATACAAACCCTTGTGACTCAGATGGAGAAGAGATACAAATTCAGCTGGATTCGGACTCTGACTCTGAGCAGTCTTCAGGTAAGATTTGAAACTATTATTGAACTTTTTGGTATGACAAATTTCTTTCTTTCTGCTTTGTCCTGTACTGTGAGTTGCAACACTGGAATTTCTCCATTTTGGTACAAATAAAGGATTTTTTTAATCTTATTTCCAAAACATCCTATTTTCGTCCTCTGAAATTGTGAAATTGTTTACCTTGCAGATGATGAGACTGCTCCACTGCCAGAAAAGAGGGCTCGGTTGGGAAGTGAGAGGACAGAGATGGCTAAAGATGGCACAGTGTGGCATGAAGAACAGCTGGGGACATGTCTCAATTTCACCCCAATAGAACCATACGGCACAGATGGAGAGCCAACTGCTAAGGCCAGAAGAAGTATCCGGACTCGTCTTCAAAGCTTCTTCTGTTTTATAACACTTGAAATGCTTCGTAGCATTCAAGAATGGACCATTCAGCATGCACGGCAAAAGGAGCAGGCAGATTGGTTCATGAACCTCCCAGAACTAATGGCATTTATTGCAATTATTATCTTGCGGGGGGTGAAGAAAGTTCCATCACTACGTGACAATTGGTCAGCAGAGCTGGGAAACCCACGAATCATTGCTACTATGGCCCGAAACCGCTTCCAAAACATCATGCAACACCTACGCTTTGATAACATGTTCACACGCAGTGAGCGAGTGGAGACAAATAAGTTTGCTGCAATTTCTAATCTGTGGGAATCTTTTGTCAATAACTGCATCAGATCTTATAACCCTGGTCGACACATCACTATTGATCAACAGCTTTTCCCGACAAAGACTCGCTGCAGTTTTCTGCAGTACATTGCAACAAAACCGGACAAATTTGGCATTAAGTTTTGGCTGGCTTGTGACTTGAAATCAAAGTACATTTGCAATATCCTGCCATATCTTGGCAAGGACCCCAGTCGTCCCAGTGGAGAGAGACTCTCTGAGAGTGTAGTGATGAGGCTGATGGAGCCGTTCATGGATAAGGGCAGAACTGTAACAACAGACAATTTTTTTACATCGCTGTCCCTTGCGCAACGACTGCTTAGCCGGAAAACCACCATCCTTGGCACAGTCAACAAGATTCACCGGGAAATTCCTCAGTCAACTAGACAGAAGGACCACACTAAATTCACCACTCGAGTGTTTTCCACCACTGGTGCAACACTCACAGTATATGCGCCGAAACGGAAAAAGACTGTCTATCTTCTCAGCAGCATGCACAATGTGGTTGAGACTGAGAATACCACCAAAAGGAAGCCAAACACTGTCACACAATACAACACCACAAAGTGTGGTGTGGATGTGATGGACCAGATGGTGCGGGAGTACAGCGTGCGTGCAGGAACACGGAGATGGCCAGTCGCCGTGTTCTACAACATGATCGACATGGCGGCACTGAACGCTCATGTTCTTCATAAGGAATGCACCGGAGTGCAGGAGAGAAGAGTGGACTTCCTGGTTGAGCTCGCGAAAGAGTTGGCCAACTCTCATGTGAGTCAGAAGAAGGCACATAAGGAGCAACTGCTTCAGCAGCAACCTCCCACACCTAGCCCTGGGAAAAGGGCAAAATGTCAGGTCAACCATCGATGCAAGAACAATTGCGCAACTGTAAGATGTGTTGACTGCTACAAATACACATGTGGCAAATGCAGGATGGAGATACCATGGAAGTGCCAAGCATGTTTGGACTTAGCACAGACGGACTGCTGAAAGAGCAGAAAAGCCATTCACACAAGGGCATGCCACTGTAGCCTTGTGTAAATATTTGTGAAATTGTTTCATTACTTGCATTATTTTAACTGTTTTGTTGTTTTTTTTATGACAAAAATAAAAAGCATTGGAAAAAATTCACAGTTGTTCTTTTATATCTTTGTCATGTTGACATTTATGCCCTCTTGACTTAGACACTAATGCTTCTGGACATTTTACTCACAGACCCTGCCTGTACCACCACAATCAAAAAATGTTCATTTTAAATATTCAAAATTGTTCATTGCTTGGGCTTTTTGGACATAAGGTACATGAACATTGGGTTAGAAAGTTTGAAAAATTGGTCAAAAATTTTGAAAAATTTGTATTTTTTCATTTGTATGAAAAGAGGAGAGCTGGACCTTTTAAAGTGATTTTTAAAAAAAATATGAATTCATCATTTTGTCATATCATTCTAAATTGTTTGCTTTTTTATTGAAGGCCCACAATGATTATCTTTTTTTTTTCTTCTAAAAGCACACAAATGTGTCGAGGAGGTATATATCATATATCATATCAAATATATTTTTAATTATTTGAAATATACCAGAATGCAGGAAAACCTTTCTGAATCTGTTTGAGGTCTACTCCAATCTCATACTCAGGGGACCAAGCAGTGTCTCAAGCCAAGCTTTGGGCAAAAGTTGACAGTCAGGTTTCAAGAGTCTACAGTGTCTCCCCTAAGTATGCGCCCTCCTGGGGTGTGCCAGTAATTGACTCGTCTACAAACAAAAGAAGCTGTTCACAGCTTAAGACAGGATTTTAGCTAAAATCCTACTGGTCAATCGACCCATCTCTGGGTTGTAAAGGTAGAAAGGTCAATTGACCCCTCTCTGGGACTTCTAGTGTTAAGCACTCTGATTGTCTGTTATG
The DNA here is from genome assembly GCF_017639745.1 of Melanotaenia boesemani. Taxonomy (NCBI): domain Eukaryota; kingdom Metazoa; phylum Chordata; class Actinopteri; order Atheriniformes; family Melanotaeniidae; genus Melanotaenia; species Melanotaenia boesemani. The sequence continues at coordinate 25,213,029 of NC_055698.1, forward strand.
GTGACTGACAGATGCAAATAGTGGGTGTTCTACATAAATTTAAATTTAGACAAATACATTGTTTTTTTTTTTTGTTTGTTTGTTTTTCTTTGGGGGGGGATAAACAAAGTTCAAGCTTGCAAAACTTTTGCTAGTATGAAAAAAATTTGAATTCCTGTGACTACCAGTAGAGATTCTGCAAAAAATGGAACCGCTTTAGTTACTGATTCTAAACTTTACTGGTTGCTTGGCTGCTACAGACTGCTGACCGACTGCATTTGCTGCCTGTTTGTGTGTCTGTGATAAAAGTTGCGAGAACAATACACACCATTTACTGCCAGATTGTGATGCAATCTGTGAGTAAGTATGTACATGGGTGTACATACAGCTTTTCAACATGATGCAATTATGAAACAAATATGTGACTGTCTATAGATTGTGGATACAAGTGTGTGTGTGCTTATGTGTGCAGTATGATGCAATGAAGATGCAGAGCAGCCAGCAGAAAGCAACTACATACTCCAATAAACAGATATCCTGGCATGGGGGGATGCATGTGTGGGAGAGGGAGTACTGTATTACTGCAAGTGTGTGCACTGTTGGTGCGTGAGTGACTGTGTAAACAAGTGTGAAAGAGAAAGACAATGAGACTGAGTACTACTACACATGCAAAGAGGAAAGAGTCTTAACAGGAGGCTCGTTACAGCAGCAGGGGAGATGAATGCATGCGTGTGTGTGTTAACCAGCTGGTGTTCCACATGTGTCCTGCAGAGCCAGTGAATCCAGCAGCGATCCACTCCTACGGTGGATCACTGCCCAGTGTGTGCATGTGTGTTTGTTAGCAAGGTCTATAAGTGTGTGTGTGCAAGCTTAAAAAGGACCTGCCATTTGGTGGGAGTGTGATGAATGTGTTAAGTATGTATGAGTCAGTTTATTTGTATACGTGTTTATCTAACCACTTGGTATCAGTGCAGTGAATCCCCCAATAGAGAACAGTACCTACAATACCCATACAGAGTTGGAACAAAAGTCAAGCTCAATGCAGTGATTTGAAATATGGTGAAACACAGTCATGTTATTTTGGAGATCAATAAAAAGAGTTAAATTGATGTGCTGTCTTAATCCGCCACACCGGAATGTGATTTGGCAACAATACATAAAGCATGATCTTATATTATTACTTTCTGTTTCTTAAATCGGCCAAAATGCTATTTACTATACTTATACTTCAGAATCAGACTGGAATAAAAAAAACATAATTCAGAATGAATCCAGTTAGTGAAGTTGAGACTTAAGGTGACTCCTTAACAAAAAACTATGTAACTAAATAAATAATTTAGTGAGAGTCAAGGCATGGCTCAGAGTCAACATAGTCTCTAAAGTTTGTTAAATTCACTGTCAGAAGCCAGAATTTTTTTGTTGTTCTCAAGGTGAGAAGAACTTTGTCTGGTAGTGGTGGTGCTGGGGGCTTTATGTGCAATGGACCTGGTGATTACTACTTAACAGGAAAATTCGTCCATGGCAGGGCAAGGTTATGCATGCAGCAGTATCAGTGTCTTTATATGCGTGGCAAATAAAACACTCAGCTTCACGTTTTTCTGCATTAACCACACCCACTTCAAATATCTGACCAATCACACAATGGATCTCAGATGCCCTATGAGAACACACTACAGCTCATGAACTCCCAAACCAGTCAAGAGAACAAAATGACATCATTTTGTTCTTGAGGTCTCAAGAACCCAAAGTACACAAACAAGTGTGATGGTTCGGGCGGAAACACAAAAAAATGCGTACCAACCTGTATCGAACCGGACTTGTTGGTGGAAACAGGGCTTACCTTACCTGTTTCCCCAAACTGAGAGTCCTGATGGAAAAGCTAAGCTAAAACACTGATTGAAGAGCTAAGCTAAAAGCTAATTGGAGGGGGTCATGGTAGGAGTAAAGTTTTTGTCAGCTAAAATCATTTAAACAAAAGTTGAAATTGGTTCGAGCGAAAGTTGTATTGTATATTTTTTTTATTAATGTGACAGCGACATGCTAAGCTAATGGCTAGTCAGAAGAAAATGTTATGATTTTCTAAACAGAGAATTGTGTGAAAAATAAACACTCAAGCATACTGAAACAAATGCTGATAACTACTGTAGTTTCTTAACCATTTCATACATAAATGCTTGACACCAACATATGATCTGGCTGTAATAAGTAAACAAATAGCTAATGTTAAGATTAGCCAGTAATGAAACGTCTCTCCTAAGTTTTTCATCTAATGTTCCTTCTGTATCGGTGTTTGCTCCTAGGTGTATGGTTATATTATAGTCAACTTTTGCCTTTTGTATGTATCAAGAGAAGTAGTGCAGAAGGGATGATCACTAACCTTGCAAATTTGCGCCGTAGTGTGATGTGCCACAGGTGAAAAGACTGCCGATCAAGAAGAGCCTCCAGCAGCTCCAAAACCTGTCATACAAATGTAGGTTTATAAGTAAATTTTAACAGTTTCTTAGCAACATAAATAATAAACCTATATTACTTTTATACATTAAATAACTATGACATATCTTATGTACAATATCACTTTTTTAAGGGACATAGATGAGCTATGGCAATGAAATAGTGAACCAAATGCAACATGATTACTGTAGATTACCACACAAAACATATAAATGTATAATTAATAACCTGGTGTGTTAAATTGTACAGCAGCTAAAAAGTCTCCAATGGTGCTGAGGAACTGACCAAAACCATGTTGGAAGTATTTTTTTTTTTTTTTTCACCAAGATCATTCCATCATTTAATCCTCTACACACAACTGCCTGTGCATTCAGCAGGGATTAATGAATCAGAGTGATTTTGGATCATCTGTTTCCACCTTCTGCAACCAGTGTAACTTTCCCTTTTCATTTACATTTTTATTTCAATTTCCATTGTCATTAATTAGTTTGACTTTGCATTCACCTCCCAAATATATATTTTAATAACAGTTTAAGCCTGGCTTTGTATTGTGTATCTGAGATAACTTATTTTTTACACAGTTTTATTCCCTGAATTAAAATAAGTCCTAGGATTAATACAGTAAGTCAGTTTGATTTAGTGTTGGAGTACCAATAAATTATAGTATAATGATGTTTAAGAAACTGATTGAGAAAGTGCTAATATAATTCCCATATTGATCATTTATTAACACAGTGAGAAAGCTTCAGTGTTGGTGAATCACTAAAATTAGTCACAGCATAAGTCAGTAAGTCAGCGTACCGATTGACTACTACGTGTGAATACAAGTTATTTTCTGGTGTAGTACTTCTACAGTGCAGATATATCATGCACGTACTAGAAGTATCTGTTATCACATTGTTGTACTTAAATATTTTCTGCTTGCAAGGTCAGATATTTACGAAGTGTAACTGTGTGTGCGTGTGTGGGGGTGTGTGTGTCCAGAGGCAGTGCAGTGGAGGGAAGCTAATCCACTAAAGTAACAGAGAACTGACAGAGTCAGGGGTCATTATCATTCACACATCGACGAACACAATACTCACAATGGTGGATCTGCAGGATCCATCCTTAACACACACACACATCAGATTTTGTTACACTGACACACACAATGTGTCTTAATTTTCATCTTGCTGTATCTATTTTCCTCCTCCTTTCTCTCTTATATACACACACGAAGCTGGAAAAACACTCCTTCCCAATTCAGCTCTTGTTCTGTCTGCACCTCCTCTCAACCAAACTAAACGTACAACAACCCAACCACCCACCCACCGACACACACACACACACACACACAACAGATGGGTTTTAATCTCCTGTTGCCATAAACAAACACAGAGAAAGAGACCACTGTGAGTCGCTGTAATTTCTTGTCATCCAACATCCTGTTAATTCCTTCAACAGCGTCAAACAAAACTCCTCCGTGTCCCACACACAGCAAAAACACCAAAACGCAAACAGGCATTGTCTTCGAACAGAGACGAGCAGAAAACAAGCTAATGCAGCACAGATGTAGGGCTGATCAGCTGATACTGCATGAAATCTGATATTTAGTACAAAACAAATTCAGTCGGTTAGTTTTTGCCACAACAACGTAGCAGTAAGGCAGGCCGGAAAACCTGCAGTGGTGCTTCCATGTTCTGCAGTCTGTACTGGTTTGGTTTCTGAGTTGGAAACCAGTTGCCATCCTGATAGCTGCTCGCTCAGTGTTTCCACAACAACAGGCAATTCTGGCATTAAAACAAGAAATCCCAAAGCCCCAACCCTCACTAAGTTAGCATCTGGACTGGTCTTAAAGAGCAATTTAACACAGTTCCCAAAGTCTTAATCTTGTTGCCAACCTTGTGGAGATAAGAAATCATAAATGAAAAGTTCTACTTAAAAGACTATTGCACATTGTAGAAATGGACACATCAGCATGCAGTTTTTTGTCATAAGAAAATGTTTTAAAATAATAGTGCTTTTAGTAAAGAATGAAGTTACACTCCCTCAGTGTGCTTGTGTTGTAATCCAAGCATCTCTGTTCGAAGAGAATTCCCACACCAGCTGTTTCATCTGTTTCTATCCAGATGCTGAGTGAATTGGAACCAAACATTTAAACAGTCGTTCAATGCAAATTTTTGCAAAAGGGCACTTCTGGTTTCATCTGGTTTGGGCTGAATAAAATAGTTCAGGCTGTAGTGTCATTAAAAAAGGCATTGTATAGGCAGTATGAAAAAAAAAAATCTGAAAAAAACAGGCAACACCTCAATATGCACAAAGCGGTTATGTTTACATTTAGACATTTTCTTTAACATACAGTGTTCTAATTTACAACTTGCAACTGCTAAACAGTGGAGAGTTGACTTCAAAGCAATCCTACTGCTTTGATTGTTACCCACTAAAGAAGTAAAATACTTTGCCAATCAATACTTCAGACACAGAGAAGGCACAGAAGAAAAGCAAAGACTAGTAAAGGCCTCCAAGTTGGCTCGTTTTCAGGTTTGGAACGCTGTATATTGCACCTTTTAATAAGTTATTCCTATGTGGCAACACTAGGGTTGAGTCAAGGCTTCCTGACTACATGCCGAAGTGTCCTTGGACAAGACACCCCACGCTGCGTCCCGATGTGTCTATTGGGGTATGAATGTATGTGACCGAGCAAAAGCATTTAGTAAATAATAGTAGAAGAGCTGTATGAGTGTATGCGTGAATAGGTGAATGTTACATGTCTTGTAAAGCACTTTGACTTATAGTTAGGTACGACTTATATATAATTTAACATTTTTTTAAATCCTAATTCATATTGACGGACATGAACCAAGTGGGGCTGGGCGATATGGCCTAAAAATAAAATCTCCGATTTTTTTTAACCAAATCCGATTTCCGATTTTAATCGATTTTCTTTCTTTTCTTTTACAAAACATAAATAAACGTATTAATAACATTTATTTGTTTATATAGATGAATGCCAGCAAAAAAAAAGCATATAATGTCATAGCTTTTCCACCATATAAACGACTTCATATCTTAGAAATATGCGACACAACTGCATCCGTGATCTCTTTCCATCTGGATCCCTATCATACAGGATCCACTGCAGAAATAATTCCACTGATGAAGGTTGTCTCTTAACTAGAGTTTGTGGGCTAAAGTTGACTTCTGCATCTCGTAGAGAGCAGCATTTCTCACTGCAGTTATACGCACAGTTAAATCCCAGGCATGAGTGAAGGGTCACTTTGCTGAAAATCTGTCAGACAAACACTGTTCTGGTGTGGAGGGAGGGCTAAGTCTGCTGCTAACTAACTATGGAAAAAAATCCAGATTTTCATAAAAATAAATCTCTAGAAATGGAAAATTCGATTTATTGGTTTTATCGATTAATCGCCCAGCCCTAGTACCAAGGAGTAAACATTACCATCTACAGCTACGAGAGAACGCTCTAGGCTTGTGATAACTACAGTATTTACTGGTCCTGTACAACTGAAAACTTAAACATTAACTTAAAGACAGCTGTATGTGTCTTTAACTTCAATAAACAGTTAACCTGGTTATTTAATATTTAACGTGAAACTTCATCAGTGGCAGGGTTGTGCATGCGGTGGTGTCGCTATCTTTAAATTGCAAATGCGTAGACATTTTCATACTTTCTCAGCACCTTAATCAGCTGTTTATTAGGTGTCTTAATAAAGTTTAAAAAATCCTAGAGAAAACCCTGGTGTTACGTTAACATACCAGACACATATCCAGCCTGTTGTTCTGTGTGCTATTGTGTAGTTGAATAACATGCCATTCCAGAAATCTTTGTTCTTGGTATTGGATTTTATGAAATTAATTTCTAAATAAATGCAACTTAAAGTCCAGTCGGATTTCTGTCTGTTTTTTTTTTCCTCTACATAACACATTTTATGACTGATGCGGCTTATACTCCAAATAAAACGTTAAATACAGTCCATTTACTAACTGATGGGAAAAGTTTAAAATTGTGTATTACTTTGTTTTGATCAGATGCACCGTAACATTGCATGCTTGGCCACAACTATTTATTGATAATACTGGATGGCTTTAAATGTGCATGTTACTATGTGCTACTTTGAAACTTATTTGAACCCATCTTAGTTTGCAATAGTTACTTGACATGTAAAAAATGCACAACAATGAGGCTGTTTTTTTAATTTTTTTTACCTTTTTTTATCTTTACACTACAACATGGGCATCCATTAAGTGTTAATTAAAATTTTTGTTTTCAAGATAAAACTATCTTCAGGTGAAAACTATTCATTGTTTTAAATGGCACAATTTCATTGTGCCCTTTTTTGTTTTATTGTTCTGAACACTGGATAACTGAAAAACTATCGTATGAATGTATGAAAATAGACATAATTTACAGGGGTTTTTATGTATTTGTTTATTTATAATTTTTATTTTAGCTTGTCTAAAATCTGCACATGTGGACGTAAATCTGACTTATAATCAGGGCTCTGAATGAACATCCGGCGACCCCTCAAATATGAGGCAAAATTAATTCTGGTGGATATAAATGAAAACTTACTGGCCAGTTTGGCAGGTGCTGAATAAAGCTAATTATTGTAGTTATTTGCCCTGGCAGTGTTATTGCTACAATGTCCAAGAACACCACTCCATGACGTATATGACGTATCATACATCGTCTGGTTGCATGCTGTTTACAAGCTACTGTATGAACAAAGTGCTGCCAAATGAGGAGCGAAATTTAAACAAAGTAAGTGCTGTTCAAAATTAACATCAAATGAAAATCATTTAGAGAAACAAGAATGATTAAATGCATTTAATTGCACCTATTATATGACTTAGTAACCCCCTAAAAAATTGAGCTACAGGGAATTGAATGTCTGGTAACTTTGGGAATCTACCAACTATGGGCTAAAGAAGTTAATTTAGAGCCCTGTTTATGACATCTATTTAAGTTAGGCATCATTGTTTTATTTTTATGAAAGAGTGCTAATAAAGTAATTCAATTCTGTCTAGAGTCCAACATGATGGCTGACTTTTTGGTTTAAATGGTGATCTGTTAAAGCAATGCACCAACTTTGCCTGATTCACTTGAACAAAAGCACAAAGGCAAGAGGAAGTGCTTCGGAAGATATCAAAGTTTCTGTACAATGCACTGCTGCTCTGCTGGAACTCCTCTTGCCCCCCGCTGGATGAATTACTTGAAGAGAATCAAGATGTTGTTACAGAGAAAACAAGCTCTGGCTTCTCAGAGAACATCAGCGAGTGTAATACTGCACAGATGTAGGCTCAGTACAACTCCCACTCTCTGCTCTGCTTTCAAGTAGAAGAAGCTGCTCGGAGAACAAACACTGACCAACACAATCATACTAAATCTCTGCTTTTCAGACCATGTCGCCAAGTACGAGTCCTTCTATTGTTTAGAATGTCTGTCTCTATTTCTCAAATGCAAAGAAACATGCACCAAATTCTTATTTTTAGCTGAAGGAAGAAGATCTAAAAGATTAGATGTAGTCGAAAACAAAACAGTGTAGCAGAAATAAACCAATCAGCTGCTGACCAGAAGCAGAGGATTTTCACCTTGATTGGTAGTCAGTTGATCAGTGTCGTCAGGTATATTTATGACTCTTTGCAATACACAAACAAATTCTTTCAGGAGTTCTGACATGTAAGTCATAAAAACCCCAGGCTTCCTCCAGGCATAGAAAAATAATTACTCATGTGTTACATTATGTATGGCATTTATATGAAGTTTTTACCTGGATGAAATCAGAAAAATCTTAGAAATCCATTAAAAATTCTATTGAATTCTTAAGGGTTTCTAACATCTGTGTAAAGACAGTTTTGATTTGAACCAAAACCATACTAAAGTTCAGTATCCAGATCCTAACGTATACAGTAAACTGCTCCAACAACCCAAACAAACAAGGCATGGTGCCAGCTGTTGCGCAACAGTGTTCAGGTTGGATTTCGCCTGCAGGCAAACATACTATTACTCAGTCCAGGTCTGGCTGCTTCTATTGTTTCAACCCTTAAGGAGTTTTTGTTGTTGTTGTTTCCTTTGGTGGAAAATTCATGCAGCATTAATGTAAATTAGATTCTCAGAAATCCAGCTTACAAAGGGGGAATGAGCAGGGGTAATACTGTACAGATGGAGCCTCAGTCCAAGTCCCACTTCTCTGCGTTTTCTACACTGATATTGCTCCATGCTCTAAGAGGAGGAAACTGAGCGATCAGGAGGGAGTTGAATTCACAACCGACCCCAAACAACGTCCAATCTTTGTGTGATTATACAACAGCAAAAGAAGAAAACAACACAATAAATCTGCTTTGAAAAGCATGTGCAAGTGTAAGAAAAGTCCATATTCAATGAAAACAGACAAGAAAATGCTACAAGAAATATCTAGAAATGTAGCACCACTCTTAACAAAAAGAGTAATTTCCCGGACTAGACTGTCATTTATGTCTCTTTCTACTCTGTTAGCCCACATCTAACATCTGAGAATTGAGAAAATCCTGCACTGCAAATGGGACTGAGGAAGAGCTCCTCCCCAAAAGCTCTTACCATCCTCCATCTTTAGCCCGCTCCCCTTAAACCTTCACCTCCAGCCCCTAAGCTGGGCATCTCAGGATTTAAAAAAAGCCAAAAGCCACTGCTCTAAAATGACTATTTCACTCCACAGTAACAAGCACAAACCAAGAGTCAAAAGATGACAACATAGACTGTACAGAGGCAGTGAGATTTATCATATTTGTCACATTTGTTGCATCAATTCTCACAAAAAAAGTAAATGTAAAGCAAATATTCACTGTTGCATCCTCTATGAGTTCTGGTTGTGCAAACACAATGTCTGCAGGGAAATGATGAACTTTCTGTGGAATCTGAAACCTTAAGATAACAAAGATCATTAGAGTTTGGCAATTTTTTTTTCTGCAAGAACTTAAAAAATTCAACAAGTTGCATGTTGTATTTTTTATCTGCACTATGTTTAGCCCCAGGAAAGATTTATTAGTTTTATAGTCAGAATGCAGAAAAAAAAATCTGACAGCGACAATCAATAGGGCATTTTTTTTCTCTACCCAGCTATCCTGTAACGCAGGGCATAGCCAACTGCATATTTCACTAACAGGCTTTGTATGTTTGAAGTCTGTGTAAAGAAAAGTTAAAGATTTGCTTGGCAACCCATTATTTTGTGCATATTAGACAGAAACCCAGATCTAGATGTAAACAATGGAGTGACAGCTTTTCAGGCTCTGGAATCGGCTCCCTCATGATCCATGCATTTTTAAGTTGAAACTTAAAACTTATTTATTTATAATTGCTTTTAATAATCAGTAGTATAGTCAAAATTTTATCTTAGTCTTTTTTATTCTGTTGGTTTCTCACTTTTTTACTGTTATGTTTTATTATTATCTAGTGTTTGCTTCTTTTTACTCATTTATATTTCTGTATTTGCTAGTGCAGTTGCTTTGATGTAGTATGTTTTCGAAGTTTTTACTTTTTCTATATAAAGTAGTATTATTATTAACTTGAGAGATGATTGAGAACTATTTGCACTGAATTGTAGAATTTATATCCAGTATTTACAAAAGATATTCCCTCATGTGGCACATTGAAGATGATGGTGGAGTGGACAAATGCTGAAACCAATTCATAAACCACATTATTTTTCACATTCAAACCATTCAGAAAGCCCTTGTGTCTGGTATTTATTTAGGCTTTTCCAATAATTTGGTCACACATGTATTCTGAAGACATTTCTATTATTTCCACCAGCTACAACATTGTAAATGGGCAGAATAAGACAAAAAAAAAAAGAAGTCCAGGAAATTAAATATTTCTGGAACAAAAAGCCCATCTGGGGTGCACTACAGCAGGCAGTTAGCAGATTGTGCTTCTGGATTAATCAGTGGACATAAAGAGAAAAATAAAATGAAATAAAAAAAAAACCTCCAACTGCATGGTGAAAAATAATCTGTTAACATTAAATCCTTAAATCTACATGTTAGGAAGCACTATGAGTATTCTGTAAAAGGGTGCTTTGTTCCATCAGCAGCCATATAGACAAAGCTTCAGCTGGATGTGCAGAGTAAATGCAGGTTGGGGAATCCTTCATAATATTTACCGAGTTTACTGACTTGGCTGATGGCTGTGTTTTCTTATCCTCTAACAGAGAGGGTGATTTGACTGATGCTCGTAACAGATTGCATCACAGCGGGGGACGAACTGAAACGGTTTACGCACCGCAGCTCTCCCTAAACTGTCTAACAGTGGCACCGCTCCACCTTGTAAATTTGGAATAGCAATTTTAGAAATTTCCCAGCAGTCCATCTCCAATTGGCTTGAACTGGAAATACTGTTTGATATCAGAGAGGTATCTCTGCTCAGAGTGAAGACCACCTCCGAAGAGCAGAAAAGTGATCTCAGCTTTTGGAAAGCAAACACACGCCACAGTCTTCAGGAAAACACCTGAGCACGTTAAAAACCTGTTTTTTATTCATAACCCAGTTACTTTACCAAGCCTTCTTTTTCCTCTTTCAGTCAGAGCTCTTAACTCCTTAACGTGATTTCATACATGCCATATAAATATGTATACCGCTTTGACATGTGATCCACAGCGAATCAACTGACATTGAGGTCTTTCTGCCACCACAAAAATGAAAATCAGCAAGAATATTATAAAACATCACACCACAAAATAGTGTGGTGAAGTGTCAGCAGAAAGCTAAAAGAAGGCTTACGTCTCATTTATAATAATGAAAACTAATTACTACAGATGTGCCGAAAAAACATCCAAAAGGCGCTGGTAGCGAAGGTGATAGTCTTTGCAGCTTCAGTTTGGTTTTCACACCAGAATCCGTCTTAACATCATCTTATCACGGTTCAGCCGCCACAAGGCGTTGATAAAGATGAGATTAAATATTTACCATGCTCTCAAGAGCATTAACCCATTCCACCATGGAAATAAAAATGCAACAGCGACTTTCTGAGGGTCGCAAAGCAAAGAAGTTGTCTCGTTCTACTGTGACTGCAATGGATGCAACACATTTGTTATGCTTTAAATGGGTAGAGTAATGCTATATATACTCTTTTAAACTGCTTTAATAAAATCACTGTCACTGCTTCATTGTGATGATAATAGTTGCCATTTACAGTTTAACTTAAGTGGAAGTAAATCTGTTTTATTGTTCATACATGTGGACATTAAAAAAAAAAAAAGGGGGGGGACTTGAGGGTTAAGCAACTTGTTTAAGCAGCAGGATTTACTTCATAGGGCCCATTCACACTGACACTGTTTGGCTCACTTTAAACAAACCCTGGTCTGCTTCTGCGGGTAGTATGGTTCTTTGGGGTAGTGGGAACATTCTCATTCTGGTGCTGGCCAAACAAGCACACCTGTAAAAATGGGGGTTGCGGTTCATTTGGAAGTGAACCCTGGTGCGCTTGGCTTGCAGTGTGAAAGCAAACAGGCCCTCCAGTGAACCAAAAAAAGGAAGTTACATAAAATATGATCTAGCACAACATGATGAATATCTCGCCGCCTCTCCTGCTGCTCATACCGGACAGACACCAAAGTATAAACAGAAAACCCAAAACCCAAGTTCATGCCCTTACCTAGGGTCACAAGCTATGGCTAGTAACTGAAAGAACATGATCGTGGATAGAAATGATTGAAATCAGTTCACCGGAGTCACCCAGTCTGTCACCCAGGTGGGGCTCAGAGTAGAACCTCTGTTCCTCTGCATCAAGAGGAGCCAGCTGAAGTGGCTTCTGACAAAGCATCTGGTTAGTACGCCTTCCTGGAAAGCTGTTTCAGACCAGGCTGATAGACTATGTCTTCCAGCTGACCAGGAACCCCCTGGTTGAGCTGGAAGAGGTGGCTGGGGAAAAAGGAAATCTGGGCTCCCCTTCTTAAGCTGCTTCCCCTGTGATCAAACATTGGATAAGCAGCAGAAAATGGATGGATGGATGGATATATAATTTTTGGAATCCACGTGGCCCAAAAGTTAACCCCTTCCATTTCCTTTTAGCACCAGATGTGGACCTCAGCTGTGTCTTAGTTAGAATAAAATAATTTAACTTACTTTTCAGCTCTAAAAATAAGCCACAGAAATAAAGGTATAGTATTCTGAGGGCCCAAACATGGCTCATATGATTAGGCCACCCACCACAGACTGAATGGTTTCCGTGAAGCCAAAAGAGATTCACTTCTATTAGGAAATAGGCACAGAATTTTCCAAATATTTCACCAATTAAAAGAAAAAAGAAAATTGGTGCTGTTGTATTTGCAAACACAACTATGTACCCAAAAGTCTTGTCTTTACTTTTCGAATGAATGAGTACTCAAGTGATTTACTACTGTACTCTCACGACAAGTAAGACTTGAAAATGACTGGTCAATGTCAAGGAGGCAGGAACTGCGACACTCAGAATTTTTAGTCTCTTGTTGAGCTCCACAACACTGCCTCCTTGACTCCTCATGGCATCTTTAGCAGCACGCTTTCATCCTATTAAATATCTTTCAACTCCACGCCTAAACTTTCTGCTGCAAGTTGCTTTTTTGTTGGGAATTTGTAGAGGTGAAAATTATCTTGATGACCATGAGGGTTTTTTTTTTCTTTCTTTTTTTTTTTTAACCCAGAATTCACTAAACATAACCAGATGCTTCATTTATATTAATGTAGGAATTTTTTGTCCATCTGTTGTGTGAAACCAAACCCGTGTCCTTAATAATGTCTCTCCTTTCCACTACCAAACTTCTAGCCTTCATTTCTAAAACGATTTGCCAATTATAAACAGAATTTCATTCAGACACCTTTGATCTCTAACAAATACAACTAAGAACTGAGTGCTTTGTTGGTGATTAATAAAGGGGCTAAATGTAGGTCATTTTAGCTTTCTCCTCCTCCATTCTGAACTCAGAAGAAGCATTTTCTCCATCTCTAATTGGATTAGTTACCTTTAAAATCTCTATTTCTACTCTCTCTTAAGCTTTTAAAAATGTGTAAAATATCCACCTTTCTGACACATCTCTGCCTAAAAGAGAAAGAAAATCCAGCTGGAAATTTGTTTTTTTTATCTTTATTTTTGAAGAAACACCCCTTGAGTGGCACTTAACAAAATTGAACAAATGTGTTGTGGATGGATGGGTGTGTGTATGGATGGATGATTCGGGGGAGGAGGAGAAGAAAGCTGTGAGGCAGACCTACCTTCCAGACTCAAATGGTCTAACACTCATTACTCTGAAAAACACTTGACTTCATCGTGGCCTCAATTATGCGGTGCTGGATAAACTCCACGGTTGCTGCTGTCGACGGACAGAGGGGGGCGTCTGGCGACAGCAGCTCGGCGGACTGGATGGAAAGTACATGCTGCTGCTGCTTAAACCCTGATCTCCTTATCTCTTATGGTGGAGAATCCCGAGTGGCTGAGAGCCAAAGAGACACCCCGACCTCCAGAGAAATAGAAGAAGAAAAAAACTAGAGCGTGATTTCGAGCTGATTCAAGCAGACCATTACAGATCCCCCATCTACGTACTTATAAACATAACATAGAAGTTTTTATAAATGTTTCCAAATGGTTTAAATTAATTTTGCAACAAGACCATCAGTATCAGAAATATTCTGAGAGATATCGAAACATTGCTGTCAAAGAGCCTAACCCTCTAGAAAGAACCCTCTTCAGGCTCAGGAAGAGTAAGGAAACCAAGGCCCTGATCTCAGCATTATGTTGTCTGTCTGAGAGACATGACAAGTTCTCCAACATACTAATCAGCCAGCTTGCTTTAAAACACTGTATGGAAAATGGACCAAAAAGAAAAATAAGATAAATGCTAAGCTTTGACCCTGGTGTGATAAGGTTTTTTTACAAATTAACTCAGAAAATGTCACCATTTTAATTATATCCATTTGAATTTAACTAACAGCTACACAAGCTGTGTTGATTTTTGTCAACAATTTAACATATTTGATAAGGAAATAGCCAGAAGAAATAAAAATACTGATTTTTTTCTTGGTAAATCGATTGACTGGCCAACAAAAATGGCCTATTTCTTAAATAATTTAGCATTTTTTAAGCAAAGTGGTTTAGAAAGTTTCTAGTTCAAGTTTTTAAAAGAAATTTATAACCCCAGGTTTATGGTGAGAGCTCTGATCTAAGAATTACTAATTTAATTACTAACTTAAATTTGCATAATGTTTCCATGTTTTGTATCAAACAACCACAAAACTAGTTTTCCCTAACTAGTTATTGAATTTATTTAATTACATACTTTAATGCAAGGGGTCTAACCCAAAACTTCCATGTTCACTCATCCCTCTGATGAAGGTATAAATAACTAAGTGACATGACTTTTCTGTTCATGCTAAAGAAAATTAACGTCAGTGTCATAAATTAGTCATTTAAAGTCCAATTTACAGCATTTGTTTGGCATCTAAAGGGTCAAATTACAGACAGGAACCAACTGAAAAGTCTTTACCTAACCCCACTGAGGAGCCAGTGTTTGTTGTGTCCCTTCTAGGCTATTGTAGTTACACTATAAGTGAGGGATCTTCAGTCCTGGTACTCGAGGGCTGGTGTCCAGCAGGTTTTAGAAGTTGCTTTGCTGCGGCACATCTGATTCAGAATCAGACTTGTGCAGAGCTTGACATCAAATTTGCACAAGTCTGCTAGTTGCTCATTGATTTGAGTCAGGTGTGTTGCAAAGGGAAACTTCTAAAACCTGCAGGACACCGGCCCTCGAGGACCAGGATGGATGATCCATATAGGTAACATTCAGTGTCAATGTTAAGGGTGACCATCCCGCAGGTTTTAGATGTTTTCCTGACTCAAATGATTGGATCACTGTACAGAACTTGACAAAAAACTGTTGGAGAAAACCATTTCATTTGAGTCAGGTGTGTTGCAGCAGGGAAACATCTAAAAGGACCAGAGTTGAAGATCCCTATCCCTAACTTCATCAAGTACAGCAGAACAAAACGTGCCCATCAGATTAACTTGTAAGTAATGATCACTGGACACTGCTGATATTTATAAGACTCAATCTCTACTTGTCATGAACTACCTGCTGCCTTTATCTGCTTTTTCTAAGCTTGAATATCTCTGGCTCACAGATTACATTGTGTCCTCATCTAACATTTTATCTCCTGCATCATCACTTAGACATCTGATTCCTTTTATTGTAATGCAGTGTGGTGCAACATGTTGTTTGGTTAAATTTAGTTAATACAATGTTTCTGAGACCTTATGTGTCACTTTATGGTAAAAAAAATATATATATACTTTCCTCAAAACCATGTTAAATTCAATCTGATACTTGTCTTCTGCCTAAAAGTTTAGGCAGAATACTTTTAAAAAACAAGGAGTTTCTTGGGTCAGGCATTAAAGAGTTAAATCACAAAGCTCTCCCTGCTTCATGTTTTCATTTCTGTAAACTATTAGCCTTGCAGGTTGCAAATAGTGAAATGAGTCCAGAGTTTATCCTTTCGGCAGCCTTGGTGGAGTTTCGTAAGAGTGAAGCCTAGCAGTTAGCACTGCCTTTCAGAGTAAAATTAGTAACAAAACATCCTGCTGTCATATCTGTGGTTGTTTTCAGTCATGTTTATGGTCAATACTCTGGCACAGAGGCGAAGACACTGTGTTCCTTCATATGTAACCACTGCACTTTTGATTTGATATAACTTTGAGATATTCATGGGAGCACTACGTCTTGTGATGTTAAAATGGATACAGTGTCTATGTAGATAAGAAGGGACACTGTGGGACAGATGAAGCTGATGATGAAGGCTGTTATATAATTCACAAAACAAGTAACTAATCGTTTCGTTACAGCGTCAAAAGTCACTTAGTGTTGAAAGGAACTTTTCATTTGACGATTATTCTGCAAGAACTTTTAAATTTCAGTATTTACACACATCAATGTGCAAAAGAAGACCAACAATGGGGGTTTGTATCTGTCCAAAGAGTTTAGATGGCACATTCTCAACTCACAACACCCACAAGCACATAATTTTACACAAGAAGGAGAAAAAAAAAGACGAAACCCAAAAGTTAAAAAAAAAACAACTTAGAACTCAAAGATCTCAGAGGAAGAGCCATAATCATACAACCACCAAGCAAAAAAAAAAACAAATTGATCAACCAGTCAAGTGTCTCCTGCTATAACCAGCTCTACTGAAGGTGCTCTGGTGGAAAACACACGTGTGCGCGCACAAAAACTCAGTGAAAGAGGCCAGCAATAATCCACCCGGCCACACTGACTGCCCACTCACACCTCCTCCACAGGTGTGTGTATATCTGTGTGTGGTGAGTCATTCTCTCCCACGTAGCCAATAACTCTAGCAGTGGATGTGGAGATCCCATCAGCCCTCGCACAATACCTGCTCCACTCCTCTCACTCCCACCGCTGACTCAGATTCTTGCTTGCTTCCTGCGCTCAGATTTTCAAACAAGCGTGCAGCATTTGGAGGCAACAGATGGCCGTTTTATGAGCATTATGATCAGAGAGTGACAACATTAGGGCATCACGTTAATTGTGCAGCCTTTGTTTTCTACATCTATAAACAGACAAACCAGGAGCATGCAGACATTCAGATCTGCTGCTGCTGAAACTGACGATGTGCAGTTAAGTATTTTAATCCATTGCATAATCAAGAATGAAAATCTCATTCTGCAGCCAAACATTATATACATGATATGTCTCTGTGGTAATAAAATTCTCACAGTTTTCAAATGATACAGAAGGTTTTTAATCAAATTTCAAAACGCTGAGGGTCGTGAAGTCATTCAACATGAAAACAATGAGCAGAGTTGCAATGGAAATAAGCAGAAGAGAAAACACAGCCAGTTATCAGGTGCAGAATGGTTTCTACAACCCCAGCCATTTGGTGGAAAGCCTTCAGTCGTGGTGCTTCATAGCACCTTAGATGCAAATATTTTTAGTCAGGATGACCCATGTGCAAACTGCACCCATCACCCCAGCGGTGGTAGCGTGGTGCTCCACCCCTTGAGCTCCATACAGCCAATTCAACAAAGCAGAAGGGCCATGAAAGCAAGCTGTCCTGGGCACCCAGCAGAGCTGGCACTGGCCTCCAGGTTGGCTGCAGCCCAGCAAAATTCAGAGGAAAAAAAAAGCACTGGACGGCAGCCAAATGGTGGTAAAATTTGGCTACAGTTGGTCAGGTTTTCTGCACTGGTAAACTCATCTGCAGCTGGTGGTCAACAACAGAAATCCACAATTTACTATGGTTAGGTGATAAAGTTCATTATAAAGAGGATTTAGAAAATTCTGGTATTTTTAGTAGTTTTCCAACATCTCCAAGATGTCACATGTTTCTGTTTTAACTCCAGAGACATTTCCACCGCACCAGTGTTTCACTGGGTGATGAAAACAAGTCCCTTTAGTGGCTCTGAATGCGACATGATAATTGATGGGTAATCCCTCTATTTCATCATCCTGTGGTTTTAAGTCATGTTAACTTCTTGTTTGTAGAGATGGCAGCGTTGCTCTGTCTGTTGGCTGGTGCACCAAAGAAAAAATACCTTTAAATCCTTCCCGTGAGCCTCAGATGTGAACAGCAAATACAGAATAACTAAGATGGTGATCAGTCTATCAACTAAATGCAAACATATTCATATTTTAAACCTGACTTTGCATTTATTTCCTCAGATTTGTGTTAATTTTAAACCCAACCAGTCAGCAGAGACTGATGTACTTTACTTATGATGCAGCATCATTTTGCACTGAAGCTGTCTTTGCATTGTTTTAAGTTTAAAAAACAAACAAAAAAATTTGATTACAGTTGTTATTGCACAAGTCAGCTCATAACCTACACAGCTCTTACAAGATCAATGACAATTCTTCCTGTTTTTGTCCTATGAGATACAGATTACTGAGCCTCACAGCAGAATTACTGAAATCACAGAGTAAACGAATCTTTAGGTGGAGCGTCAAAAACTGCGAACAGGACGCAATTAAGCGAAACGAAATAAAAGTGAATGTTGAAGCATGTGGCTTCTTTCATAGCTTCTGATGTTTAAAACCTCATATTTCCACCTGCATCAGGTTCTTTTAGCGTTTATATATTAATGCAAATGGATCACAGTTTTATGCATGGATGAACAGTTCACAAGTGTTACACTACAAAAGTCACTCACTTTACAGCCCGGTGGAATATACTTTAAAGTTTGCATGTTCAGTAGCTGAGTGCTGCGACATTAAACCTCATCTGGAAACACATCAGACGTCTCAGAGATGGAAAATAAATCAAAGCCTCAAATCAGCAAAGAAATTAAGAAAAAAAAATTGAGATCCAACTATTTAACTTTTAATTTTCTTGTTTTTAACCTCTTTCAGAAAATCATTTAACAACAAAATAGTCGCATTTTTTTTTTTCTACTTTTAAACTTTAAAAACAAAACAAACCAATTTAATTTCGTAATTTTTATGTAGGCACAAACTTTTGGGTTTTTATTGTACATTATTGCCTACTCCCTCAAAAGAAGCCAATTTAAAAAAATCAAATGTTTCATCATTTGCCCTGAAAATGAAGTTTCATCAAACTTGAGAAGAAGAAAAAAAATGCAACATTTGAGCGAAGAATAATACTGCTGCTGAAAATGGTATTAAAAGCCCCACCTTTATGAAAAAGTGTCAGAGTTAAAACTGAAAACCACAACTCACTGACAAAAGTAGCCCATGTTAAAAAATGGAAAGCGTAAAAACAATAAAAAACATTGTTGGTATAAATATTTGTTTGCTTGTTTAAAAGAGTTGTTTTCTAAATATCAGTATTTTAGTTTTTCTGTATTCATGATTCAATGCCAAAGTTTCTGCTTTTAGTTCAAGTTTGATTTTTATAAAGTCAAATTTTATGTATGAACTGTTTCAGTCCCATATGATGTAAATTAGTTTACTAGCTATTAATTTTAACTCTTTAATGTCTAATAAATCATATTTGATACATTCTGAGACCTATTGCATCACTTTAGATAAAAGGTTTGCTCAAAAACCTGTTATATACAATCTGATACTTGTCTTCTGCCCCCTAGTGGAAACCTTTTGCACTACAATTATTCTGACAGCTATAAATAGTATAAATTTTTGCAAATTATCAATTTTTTTTTTCCTTTTTTATTTTTTTAAGGTCAAATGAAAATTTTGGATTAAAAAAATACATACTGCCTATAATTTCTCAGATCAGGTGTTCAGGGATCAATGTGTGTGATTGCAAACAAGCTTTAAAGTGAGCTGAACTTGTGATTTTAGCCTCTGAAAAGTGAAAACTAAGCTAAAAACAGAAGCTAATTTAATAACTTGGAGTTGTTACAGGGAAATTCAATTCCGTTCATAATCCGCAGAGGCTAAAATTAACCATCCTTTCCATCTGAAGATAACAGCTTCCTTTTCTTGAGTTTATATTGAATCACAGACTTCTTTAGAGGTAATTACTTTGATTTGAGGGCATTTTCATTCTTTACAACTGCTCATTTTTCTGCAAGTTATTATTGCCAAACATAAACTGAACATAAACTGCAAAAATCTAAAAAGCACCACAACTGCTCCATGTGTGGTGACCAAGTTACCCCAAATATTTACACCCCCCATCTAGAGCAGCAGGCTGGACGCTGCCATGTTTGAAGCATTCATACTGGACCAGCTGAACTTCAGCTGAGGAGGAATCTACGCCCACACACACAGAAAACACACTCCTACCTGATTGAAAAATCATCTCAGAGTCTCCTCTTCCTTCCAGTCATCATTCCGGTTAGGAAGTATATGTCTCTTCTGCTCTTTTCCTCAAGAATCAAATCTATAGTTGTAATTTGGTCCTTTTACAGCTGGATCATTTCATATTTTCTCTCTAATATGACTTTCCCTTTTCGTCTTGTTTGCCTCCTCTCCAAAAACCAGCTCCCCCTCACTTCTACAGAATAGAGGAGCGCTGTGTTGAATTTTGGAAATGTCACATCTTTCAAAAGTTCCCCTCTGACTTTTTCCCTGAGGTACGTTCAGTAGAAAAACGGTGTCCTGGCCTACTCATCCAAAAAATAAATAAAAAAATCTCTCTGCCATCCAGGTGAGACTCTCTATTCCCACCATTACTCACCCTTTATTTGCTCTCTTCTCTTTTCACTTTTCTTTTATGTGCCTTGCATTATTAGCTGACTTTAAGACAACACTTTCCACTAAACATGTCACATTTTAGTCGTTAGGCTATACTAAAGCAAGACTGAGTAAATACATTCCACACAGAAACTCTCAAGTGCACACTGGTCCCATAAAGTAAATATCTAATGAGAGTTCAGGATTTTTAAGTGTTCAACAAAATTCTAGTTTTTGTCATCCCTTTCTGAAGAGGAGAAGGATTCAAAAGGGACAAGAGGAACATGGGAATTTGAGGCTAATGCATTACTCCAGTATAAAAAAAACATGTTCAAATACCTCCAGAGACGGAGCATATGAAGTCAAGACAATCTTCTTTTCAGTTTGTGTTGGGACGTTTTCCAGTGAAGCTTTAATTTCTTCAAAGGAAAAACTTCATTTCCTGTGGATGCTGATTTTTGCAGCTCTGTGTCGTGTCTTTCATCCCGTTTATGAACTGTAACTGGATAGGAATGACTCTTTTAGTAAATTTAATGTAAACAGTACCTCCTCTCTTCCTGCACCCTGACATCCAGGAGGATCTGGATCAGTTTCTCCTCCTGGATATTTCACTTTTCTGAGGATTCACTGCTGCAAACTGAGGCTCCAAACACATCTCTAGGATTTACACCAGCTTGCGTACATCCTCATCACTCTTCATTAAATCACAGAAATTTCACAGGTTTTAATCTTATAGGTTTTTCTCTCCATGCTTGATGGGATGTTATGAATAAAGTCCAGCGTTGACTTTTTGTCTTTTCCTTGTTTGATCTTGATATGTGCTCTGGAATCATTTCTAGCTGGAAGAATTTCCAGGAAAATGGAAATAAATGCAGAAAGGAGCCCTAAGAATACACACCAACGATTCAAAGAAACACGCAAACATAAATGTAAATATGATTTTTAAGGCAAAAACGGAGTTTGTACAATTTTTATAAGCTTGAAAATCAATATTTGGCCAAACTGAAAACTAGCTGAACCCTCTTAGAGAAACCACCTTGTAATTTATATAAGGATTCTTTAGGCTCTTTGGGCTTCTTGAAGGACATTTCAAAGCTCTTTTCTTGATATTCACTGCCATTCACAGATGATCCCACATGGCTTCAACAATGTTGAGGTCCAGGCTCTGGAGAGGCTCATCAGGTCGGTTTCAGACGATTTTCAGTCCAGTTCTTGTGTCATTTGGCATCCTTTTTCTCCCTGGTTTCATCCTCAAAATGACATTTTGACAGCCAACCTTCCATAGAGTCCATTTCTTAAATATATTTATTCTTATATATATGTATATATTTTATAGATGACTTTCATTTTTGTCTTTTTTTTATAGACCTGATACTTCTTATGTTGTCCTCCACTTGACCCTTTTTCCACATACTCTTTAAGGACACACTGCACAACATACCGAGATAGACCAGATTTTCAGTTAAAAACCTTTTCGGTAATTACTTTGTTGGTGTAAACATACCATTTTATTCCTGTCTAACTGTGTTAACATTGGCATTTTTCATAAATTCAACTAAATAAATTGGAGCAAATTATGTGTTTTTGCGTCAGTCTGCCTACAATTACAACTGGCTCTCTGCTAAGTTAACTGTTATGTGTGGACACAACACTGGTTCATCAGTTGAGTTTTCTGTCTTTTCTATGTTTGAATTATTTATATTTTAGACTTGAGTTGTCACAAATTTTCAGACATGCCGCTTCTTCTTTTGTCCTCCCTTTGTCCAGCTTCTTTTTCTGTTTTTTAATCGACACACCGCACACCAAGCTAAGTTTTCAGCTAACAACTGTTTGAGAATCACCCTGTTGGTACAAAAATACAATTCTATGTCTGTCAGATTGCTTTTTTCTTTGCAACCTAAGAAACAGAAACAAATGACAAGTCTTTGTGACAGGCTGCTTGTAACAAATTACCAGAGGATGCAAACTAAAATTGGTTTATTGCTCCATTTGTCTGTTATGTGTACACAAAGCACTAATTCATCCCTTGAGTTGGGTCCCCTATTTGTTCCACTGAAAATGCTCAGGTATGAGGACTGTGGTGAAAATGAATGAAAAGGCAGACAAAGCTCTTTCTGGGTTTATTTGTGCAAGTTTTAAACAAGTAGTCTGGCTATTCAGCTGAATAATAAAAGATCAGGATTTATTGGTTATTAATCGTTTTGGAGGTAAATACATTATGCTAAATCTGCAACACGATGCAATGAATGCCAATTTGTTTTTGCACACATCTGATGCTGACTTTGTTTTGTTGTCATGGGCAACTCAAGCCATCCAATTTGTCAACAAATCAGTAAATATCATTAAATCATTTCTCTGCTTTCAACATTCTGTCTCAGCACGACGCCTTTTGCTGTACAAATGCTCCAAAATCTAACAAACACATTATTTCGTATGGATTTTAAATAAATAAAACAGCCAAATCCTGACATGGAAAAGTTTAAATATTTGGAAGACTCAAACGAATACAAGATATTTGTTAAATTGATTTGAATTACCTGACTTTGCGAGTGAGATACAGTTAATGCGACCAAACATCTGATCCTCTTTCATACAGTTTAACACACCCTTTCAGGATAGAAAAAAAGGTTTGAGTTTGGCAAAGGATTTAAAAAAGGTCTACAAATTAGTTGAATGAAATGACTCCACTATTAAGTAAATCGTGTATAAGAGTCATTGACTTCAAATGACTGTAAGTTTGTTCTATAAAAAGAGAGAAAAAAAAATCTAAATTTCATCACAGGGTCTTTGGGGAGTTTTTGCAACTACTGGTGTCAAAGTGCTGCATCAACGATTAGACTGAGATTGCACAAACATGTCCTGCAAGGCAGACGTGCCAGGAAAAAGCATTTGTTGTCCAAAGAGAACATGAGAGCATTGTTTTTAACAAGCTGCACATACAAGATAAATAAAAGATTAATAAAATAAATAGATATTCTCAACTGAAGGAAGTAAAAGCAGATGTCAGAGACTAAAGCACACTGGAAAATAAAGAGGCTTTGCTTTTTAAGCATCAAATTTTAAGCCAAATTAAAAAAATTGTGCAGTAGCTAAATTTCACTTTTTAAGATGCATTTTAAGAAAAAATATATATTTACATCATCTTATTTCAAGCAAGCTAACTGAATGTAGATTAGTTAGATCAACATGAACTGTGTCTTTGTGATGAGCGTTATACATTTTAAGCTGATCCACTGATGAACCACACGACCCGTCCTTCAGCACAACGGTGAGAAAGGCTACGTTCACTCTGCAGGCAAAAAGTGAGCATTAACCAACTAGTTTTATATCTGGATACGTATCTGATGTTTTTCAAAGGGACTTCGGTCTGAACGGTCATGTCGTATTTTCTCCAACGTCTGCCATTGAAGGGAAACAGACGTCCTGAGGTGGGACGTTGCAAAGTGTAAACGATAGGTGAAACAGAGCATAATTTTGCCAGATCCGATTGATCCGGCTGGTATACACATGCTGACGTGTAGCGTCTGTGTGGGCCGTTAGGTCTGCTACAGATGGCGGTCGCTTCTGGGCTGTACGCTGTTCACACTGGAGTCTGATGCAGGTGGAATTTAAATTTATAATGTTAAAAAAATGACAAAAATAACATAAAGGATCTCAGGAAAACCCAAAACTGAGCATTAAGACCTACAGTGCGTAGGTAGTTGTATCAGTCTAGAAACTGTTTTAAAATGCATGCCCTCTAATTACCACTAAACACAGACAGGAAGCAAACTTTTTTTACATGTGGGGGGGCATCGGGTGCTTGAAAGCAGAGATAATTATTTACTTAGTAAGTTTTAAGTTTTGTACTACTTTCCATGTATAAATTTGACAGTATTAACTTGTATTTTTCCTCGTTTCTCAACTAACAAAGACGGCTGTTAATGGAAAGGGGACGTCCTGAATACCTGAAGCATGTAGCGATAACCTCTTCTTTTAATTCAAACAAATTATTGGTAGTTCGGCTACACGCAGGAGGTCAGTGATGGTTCTTCGAGGGCAAAGTTGCTTTGTCCGAACGAAGAATGAAAAGGTTTAAAATGGCTGAAGTTGACTCTGCAAAAAGGGTAAAACTTTGTCCATCTATCAAAAACTACAAATAGTTTGTTAGAACTACAAGATGAGGTCATCGCTCCATTGTTTGTGGTATTTAGGAAATTGTCTTTGCATTAACAGCCGACTTTTCTTCATTTATTTCAGGATTCGCATTTGTGTTTTACCACTTGCTGATTGAATTATGACATTTATGAATTAAAAGTTTGTTTTCACAATGTAAACATTTCCTAAATGTAATTTTACTTATTTATTTAATGTAAATGTGTTTTGCACATCTCAGCCACCGTAGTTTTTCCTTCCTGTTAAAAATCTGTAGCTGTCGCCCTCCGCCTGCGGGGAGTCAAGATTCCCTGCAATCTGATGATTTTCCTTAGCCAGGCGATTATTTTTTATGAATTGACTTGTATAAAAACTGATTAGATGACAATGAACTGACTCGAATTAATTTGTCTGTAAAGAGCCCTGAGATGATGATGTTGTAAACTAGCGTCATGCAAATAAAGCTGAACTGAATGGAATCGATACAAGTCAAATATCTGTATTCAGTCTTAAGTTATTCTTGACTAATCTCAAGAGTTTCAACAGATTTATTCAGCCCCTCTTTGTCTGTCCTCAGCAAATAGCTCACACACAGATACACCAAATCAACATATGTGGAAGGCTTGTTGAGTTATTTTAATATTTGTTGTAATATTTAACTTTTTATCAATAAAGCTCCTTCCAGCATGTTGTTGCTGCTGCAGGCAGAGAAAAGGAAAAGCCTGAGCATCGTTAGAGTAGCAGCCTGGCATCGTACAAACATCACCCTGAGTCACAGCAGATGGAGGTTCTTATTGGCTCGGGTCCCGCTAGTGGGTTTCTTCCTGTTGAAAGGAAGTTTCTCCTCTCCACTGTCGCCCACAAAGCAACTGATTATAGATTGGACAAATGAATTGGATTCATTGCATTATAATTAGGCTGCAGTGAATTACTGATCCTTTAAATTGCCTTTGGTCATGAATTGGGATGATAAAAATAAAACAGAATCTGAGCTGAAATTTCGACTTTTGTGAGACTATTTTACACCCACATTACATCAAAGCTGTTATTGCTCTCATGTGGTTTGCTTTTCCATCTATTTGCTTGTCCTCATGTTCATCCTGGTGTTCCTTATCAAGGTGGTCCATTTTTAAAAGCGGTTTTTAACTGAATATATATATTTTTTGTATTCCTATAGATACTTACTCACTTACACCTTGGCTATATCATTCCTGTATGGGTGCAGAATTATTCTCAAGAGCCTTTAAATTATTTGTACTCCATCGTAGATGTGTGTATTAAGAGTTATAAATCAATGCAGAATAAATAAAGTCTTTTCTGTTCTTATATTAAATAAAGTAATTGTGTTGCTTATATGATAATGTTTAATGAAAATAATACCGTAGTATTAAAACTGTTATTTTCTGCTCAAGAATATTACCACCTTCATGTTTAGGACCATGTTTCAAAGAGGATCAAATGTTTGCATATAGCTCATGTCTACTGACAACTGATTTATATTTTTGCAACAAAAATACAAAAGATTCTTTCCTTCTAATAACATTTTATGCAAACTTCCCCAATATTCAGTCTTAACAAGGCACACGGCTTTGAGTGTTTAAAAAAAAATGCTCTCCAGTGCCTCGCATGAGGGAAGAAGTTATAAACCGAGACTCAGATGGTGCAGGTGCTTCGCCCAAAGTAACATCTGTCATTGTTACTCACTGCGTCTCTGTTTACAAGTGCTTTTGAGGAACTGAAAGCCTCTTCTGAATCACAAGTGCAACATATTCATCAGCTGGAGAATGCACTTTTACACTACAGCGTTGCAATCATCTCCCCGGAGACTTTCATCAAAGGCAGCTGTGTATTTTAACTCCGTCATTATACTCCCAAGAAAAATTAATCTCGAGTTGTTCACACAGATAAAATGGCAGGTTTGAGACATAAAATGAAAATGCAAAGGCAGATTCCACTGCAGCTACAAGAGGAGGCTCAGCTGGCAAAATTTCACATAGCTGCAACATCAACAGCTCTGCAAAGTCATTTAACTTGTTTGTTCTTGGCTTGAGAAACACAAGACGCGACTCCTGGTGCTCCCTCCCGTGGGGCTGCCATTAAACAAACCAAACTAGACTCCTGCAAGCAAATGCCGAATGCCAAAATGTCATTAACTCATTTTGCAATCAAAGTTCAGCAACCTGTAAAAAAAAAATGTCACCCCTAAAAGTGGCAGGTACCAGCCAGAATGTCCCCCTCTGTGCTAAAAACAGGGTGAGTTAAGGTTTCTAAAGCCTATTTTTCACTCTTTCACTCAGAAAAATCAAAGAAGAAAAAGCATTTAATTAAATTATCATGCAAAGCTACTACAGGAAAACTGAAGTAAACAGGACATAACTGACAATGTCACTCTAAAAAGATGATCTAAAATAAAATAAAAACAAAACTGAAATACATTCATTTGAAACTGTTAATTTACATATGTGTCAGGTCTCTAATGTGTTATTAAAGCTGTGTTTCTCAAACCTTTTTCAACACTGGACACCGTGTGGACTCATTTTTCAGCCAAGTACCCCGTAAACCAGGGTTTCTATTTACATTTCAGCTCAGGGTCCACAAACAGCACAATCTGATCTCCAGTAAAATAACAGCATAATAAATATATAAATTAATTATATAAATTATGAAAAACTTCTCATTTCTCCCTTTGTTTCCGTTCCATGTTACAAGATCATTATCAAGAGCTTTAAATTTAGTGAACTATTAGAAAACATGAACAACCTGAAATTTATGGAGAGAAATAAGTACAGTTTCAACATTTTGTAATTATTCTTATTTACATATTTTATATCTATTTATTATTATTATTATTATTATTATTATTATTATTATTATTATATATTTCAGTTATATATTATTTCTATAAATATATACGTATAAATTAGTAAACAAAATATTTTATTTAAAATGTATTTATAAAATATTTTATATATTGAAATAAATTTTATTAACAGAAAATAATTATAATTTATATTTTATTATATACATTTCTATTTTATACTGTTTTTTTCCTTGTATGTATTCATCTCAGACCTATGATGTAAAATGTGAAAAACCTGTCAAGCATGTTGAAACTTGCAGCTTCCTGTTCTTGTAAAAACATCTCACCTTGTTCTGCTGGCGTATGCATGGTGTCTGCAGATCGATGCATTCAAGGACATGTTATATGTTTTAGTCACCGAATCTGGCAGTAAAAGTGTTCCAGCAGGAAAACCACAAAATATTTTTGTATGAGGCACCAACCAACCAGATTTAAAACCAGTTGTTGAGCTCACTGCACATTGTGTTAATGTCTTCTTGTGTGTCTATAATAAAAATTAAAAAGAAAAAAAAAAATACAAAACTTGGTACAACAACATTAAAATAAAGCACCTCTCACCAGGTGTCAGATGTGGCCGAGGTGCTGAAGCTATAAATGATATGTAAAAGATTTAAATCTGATTGTTTTCTTGTTTGAAAAAGCACCAAAAGAAGCGTGATAGAACCTGGCTGGCATGAAATTTGTTCTGGGATATGGACTGGGATTTTCCGCAATAGTTGGGCTGTGACTGATGAAGATCCAAAACAAATAAACAAATAATCTGTGTAAAATTTTGGCACTTACTCCACTTCCTCTAAGAGAAGGGGCTTCGCTGGAGGGGGCGGAGCTCTTCCTGAGATGTGACCTCCTCCTTCAAACACTGTCAGTTCTTCCTGATTTCTCTCTCTCTCTCTCTCTCTCTCTCTCTCAGTCTGCCGTCTTCTCAGTGGAACGTTTCTCAGACCAGTGGCACTCTGGGTAATCTGCCAGATTTTAAAGAGAAAAAAAGAGAGAAGGATGTCAGCGAAGGTGTCAAAGCAAACTGAAAGCTAAAGACAAATCAGATGTTCCGTACATATGCTGAGGTGTTGCTGTGAATTAAAACGCAGATTTGAAATTAATATATAGACGTGTAGCTGATGGTGTGTGTGTGTGTGTGTGTGTGTGTGTGATAGCAGGTAGGTGTGTATGATTGCATGACAGTATGTGTGAATGAAGGAGCAATTGGAACTTAGTATGTGAAATTAAAGTTGCTGTACAACTTGACTATAAATAATAATAATAATAATAATAATAATAAAGACTGTAGTTACCATGGAAACATGTGCCATAACAAGAGAAGCAATAAAGTGATAAATAAAAAGTGGGAAAGAAATACTGTAAGAAAAAAGCAGCAAATCAGAGGCCAGAGAAACCCTGTAGCAGCAGGACTCCCAAAGATGCAAACATCAACTTCATCATAGCTCCCAGCTATGATCTTTTCAGCAGGTGGCCTCTTATTGGTTAACAAAGACAGCAACACCTGCGATTCTGCATCCCAAAGTTTCTAGCTACCAGGTTTTAATAAAATGCATCTCAAAGTTACCGCTACTGGCGGCACTGATTTATAACATACAAGCTTAAACTCTAAACTATAAATCAAAGGGTCCATTCTCGGTTTAAAACTTCTGCATGTTTGCTAATTTCCACCTGCATCAGTGAACAGCTGAAAAAAAAACACCTGAAATTTTTTGGTTTCAAACCACCAGCAGACTTGGACCATAGCGCTTAGAAAACACAATGAAATGCGATTAGTTTATCACAAGATGGAGCATCCACACTATGCAAAACCTGATGGTGGCTTGCAGAGGGGCTTCATTGTTTTCTGTATTTAGCTACACAACGTGAAAACGCACAACAAAGAACAAGCAATACAAAACATACACAGCATGTACCCTTTATCCTAAACAATAAAAATAATGAATTTGAATGTTATAGTGCTTTTCAAGGCACCTGAAGCACTTAACAGTGACTCTATTATTCATTCATGTCACATTCATAATTGCAGACGGTAAGCTATATGTGCAGCTACAGTTACCCCGGGGCACACTGATGAAAACATGGCTGCCTATCACCACCATCGGCCTCTCGGACCACGACCGAGCACTCATTCATGTACCAGTGATACAGACAATGGATGAAATGTATTGGCCAAGGACACAATGACAGGTTTACTGCAATTTTATCTGTGTGAATATATATATATATATATATATATATATATATATATATATATATATACATATGTATACTTAAAATGAAACGTGCAAAGCTGCTGCAGGCTGATCCCGTCCTGGCTTACCATCAGATATTAATGCCTATTAATGGAGAATGTGGACAAAAACATTTAAAAAGTAGTGTAACCTGTTTCAGACTCATTGGAGAACAGACAGAGGTGAAAGTTAAAGTATGTAAAATAAAACTTTTACTTGAGGTCTATTCGGTTTGAGCCAGGGATATATTTTTTTTTATACTGTTTGGAACTCAAATGCAAATAAATGCATTGTTCCAGATATTACTAAAGATTGAGCTTACAATATTAATGTCTATTATTTGATTCAGTGGTCCACTAAAATACATTAAATTTAAAAATATGTGCCCCTTTTTCAATGGGCAAATATAATATATAAATATATATATAAAATATATAATTTTTCAATAGTATTTTTTCAAATAAAATACTATTAACAAATGCTTTTTGTCAACATCATGAAAACCAGCCATGTTATGCTACAGAAAGAAGAAGCTGTCATTTACCATAACAAGGCCACTGCATTAAAACAGCAGGGATCCGTCAAAATATCAAACCTGCCTTAGATTTTTTTAATTTATTTTTTTTCTTTTTATTGCAGTTCAGCGTGTTGCAAATCAAACAGGATATAATAAGACACCCAGCAGTGCAACATGTCAAGTTCAGAAAGTTTTATCTTTATGCAAAATTTCCCGGAGCACAGATTGGCAACCAAGGGTTCTCCTAAGCCTAATATAACACAAATAATGGCAGGAGCAGGACCTGCTGGAGCATGGATACAGCACTGCAGCGCCAATCAGCCCTGCCAGCTTGTGCGTGATTGCTGTATTCCGAGCTTTCAAGAAGCCATTCTACACCAGCAGGAAATGAACCACTTTTTCATTTGTCATTAGTGGTCAATCACTTTTAAATCCACATGCATGTTGTAAGAGGGAAGGAAAGATGGAGGGTCGACAACAAGCGAATGAACAAATGACAAGGAGAAGAAAAATGGTGATTTCAATGCCTGGAGAACAAATGTGTTGATATGTTTATCAAACACGGAGACCTGATGTGTCACATGTTTGTCTCTCATCAAAGCTTTGAATCATCATTTAGCACTGATGGTATAAATCGGATTAATTGCTCCTCTAAGGCTGTTTGTTTGCCTTATTATCTTATAAACTGCTCTTACACACGACTTTGTTTTTTCACTGCGGTGTGATTGTGAGTGTTGGTCTAATTGCTCGCAGCTGTCTGAGCGTAAAGCATGTGGCACCTTTGTATTCACATGCCTTGCATTATTTTAGTGCACAGCTCAGGGTCACATTGACTTCTTTTGAACCGAATCCTCAAATTTTTCAACTTCAACTTGAAACAAAAACGTCCTTTGGGGAACAGAGCAGTCATCGTTCACTACAGGCAACGCTCAGCAGCTTTTTGCTCTTAAACAAATTATTACTCCACAGAAAAAAATAAATAAATAAAAGCAAGCGATATTAGATTTCTGACTTTATTGAGTCTGATACAAAAACAAAACAGTGTAAAATCAATTCCAACCATTTTTAAATGTGGGGTTGTGTAATAAATCGCCACTGTGTATAGAGCTGTGTGATATGAACCAAAATTTATATCCTGGTGATCCTGGACAGCCACTCTGATCGCAGCTTGTAATCGCAATCTCACTCTTTCTGTCACTACCCACAGCTTGTGACCATAAATGAGGGTAGAAACGTAGATCGACCGGTGAATCGATAGCTTTGCCTCTCTGCTCAGCTCCTTCTTCACCTTGACAGACTAATGCATCACTACTGATCCGCCTGTAGATCTCCAGCTCCTACTAAATGTTCAGATTTAACTAAATGCCACATGTACAGCTTTACAATTACTTGAATTGAAATGATTACACTGAATTATAAAAATTGTTTGAAGACTAAATAAATAAAAACTATTTCAGGATTTCTTCTATATTTAGCCATGAACCTTTTCCAGTTTTTTCCTGTACAATTTCCACTCATTATTTTTACATAAGAAAGGTCAGAATGGCTTCAATTTCCACTCACATTTATCTCATTTGCACTCACCAAACTGTGAACGAGTTTTCATTTTATTTATTGTTCTATTTATTTTAATACTTTGCTCTACAGGGCAATATTTTGCATATATATACAGATCTTCCGAGTCTGAAATGTCCTATACAAACATGTCTATGCTGCAATACATTGCACAAATGGCAATGACACCTACAGAGTCTCCGTGTCCCCATCTCTGACCCTCCTCTAAAATCTCTGCTTAGACTAAATTTTATGCATCAGAAATAAAAACTACAATGTGGCATCTATTTCAGTCATTAAATGACTACAGATATAGCCTGACTCCACGGCATGTTTAAACTTAATTCTGCAGAAAATGTGTCCAATGTGATCCAACGATTTAATCTAGTTAAAATATTTCAGAAAATTATTTATAATTTATCAAGACCTCTTAATTTAACCCATCACTATCTAATCTAATTCAAATCTAAAAGGTGTGAGTAAAAGAGACTTTATTTCATTCACTTATAGTTTACACCTTTAACCTGCGCTGTCAAAAGGAAACCAGAGCCTTTCTGTGTGAGAGCTGCACTTATTTTACAATTTAGATTTAAAAAAAAAAAAAGAAATCATCATTAAAGAAAGCAAAGTATTATTTTTTTCACAACCATCCTCAAGTTATCGAGCTCCTTTAAGAGGGAATCACCAGCAGTGTTTTCCCCAGGATGTGATGAGTCCATGTGGTGTGTGTGTGTTCATCTGTGTGGGTTACTAAGGTTCTGTGCGTGAGTGGATGAGATCATCAGAGGACTGCAGCACCACAGAGAGAGACACACAGAGAGGGAGAGGGAAAGCACAACAGGTCTTTTCCAGAGAGTCTGGATCCCCCTCAGGACTGACCTCATCCTCCATCCGTCACAAACCTGATGCTAACCAGCTCTGAGTGTGTCTGCGCGGTACCCACACAGTGTTTGAAACTCCGAGGTGAGCAATGCTACATGTATAGAGGTTTTAAAAAAAATTAAAAGTGGCTTTTTTTTCCCCCCTGGAGTGGCTGTTCATACTATTACATCAATCTGAGAGTTAAATAACAAAATGTGGATATTTTTAACTGACAGTGAAATGAAAGTTGCCCCATTATTACCATTTTAGGACTTTATGTGTTCAGATAAAAAAAAAGGTAACACAAAGGTGTAATGTCAACTAGATGAATGGGATGTTGAGCAATAAGGTGAGATGGTACACCTGAGAAGCCATTTAGGGTTATTGGCTGCATCCACAACAAGCACAGGATTTTAAATGAAACGGTAGAGATCTGGATGACAATTCCATGTACACATGAGAACATCTCTTTCTTTTTACTTAAACAAGATGTAATAAATAAATTAAAAATGTGAAACTTTCATAACGTCCAGCCGACGTCCAGCAGCCGACAGTTTGAAGTCTTGCAGTTCTTCAGCATGAACATTTAATAATTACGAGTCTTTTGAAATCGTGACAGGTGTAGGAACTTATGTCTGAGGCTGAAACAGGTGGCAACGCATCTGCATCTGAACTTGTTCGGCAGCTTGTAATGATCAAGACTGATCACTGTGTGACAGATGTCTCCTGCTTTTTGGTTCTACCCCCCATGAGAACTGGATTCTGGGAAAAGTTATTTGACTGGTTCTTTCAGACTTACAAGAGAACTTTCTAACCAGACGTTGACCCTGACTTCTATAGCTGCTCACTGGCTGCAGCAAGCCTACCTACCTACAGCAACGCGACAGTCTCTGATGATTATAAACTTTCTTTGAAATACAAATACCTTCTTAAACTCGGAAACCTCTGGGATCCTGATACATATAAGCTGTATTTTGCTTTTTTTAAATAATTGAATTAAGAACATTTATCTTTCAGTGCTGAATGTAGGGTCTGATCATCTCACACATTTCATGTTATCTTCTTATTTTACACAAATCCCAGACTAACTTCCTTTTTTTTCTATTTATAGCAGCAGTTAGCAGATGATGTAATTGTGGAGTTTTTATTTGAGCTACTGTGACTGATCAGAGTTTAAGTGTCCGGTTTGTGTTCTGGCAGATATGGTCTTTGTCCTGCTCTGGTTTTTCTTTTAAGTGAGCTAATTCGCCATCATCATTTGCCAGAGCCAGATGTTTAGTTGCAGAGAAATAGCCATCGGAGGCATCTGTGTCCAAAAATGGTTGCAGCGGTGCTCCTCACTAAATCTGACATGTGCTGCACTTCCATGTTATTGTGAAGACGGATGGACATTGACAACTGAAAAAAATTGCCACCTGTTGTAGGCTAGTAGGAGCTGAAGTATTAAAAGGCTCTGGACAAACTGCTTGATAAGAGTTTTGACAAATACTGGTTTTGATTTGCAGTGTTGGTAGAGATACCAACCCTTAAACAATATGTCAAAAAGGTGGAGTATTTATATCTTATGCATCTTTATTTATTTATAGAAAAAGAAAGAAATCAGAGAAAAAGGACAACCTGCTTGATCGTCGTGCACAATTGTGCATGCTACTTATCTACTTATGGGTAACTGGGGAGATGGTATGGCCGATATATCAGGTGTGCAACATTGTCATCATCACGCCTTCTCTGATTCACACACATCTTGCAGAATCAGCACGAGATAATGCCAGCTTGTTCGGCCCATGTGTAAATGGCCAACGGTGGTTTAAAGAGGGGCTCATCATTGCAGCCATATGGTGGAACTGATGTGTTTCGCCATATGGCCATAAGGGGTTTGTATTTCACTGTCATTTACACACACAAGAATCTTACACCCATCTGTAAGCAGTAAAAACAGCCATGGCAGACCCTATTTTAACACCAGAGCTGTACTGAAGACAAAAAAATGGTTAAAGGGACAATTCAACATGTTTACATAAAATATTTCATTTTGTTTACGACTCAGAATCGAGCATTGGTGGAATACAACTTTGAGAAACTTGTAATATTCTAGTACACAACATTGTTTAATAATGTTACTTTTCATTCGAGTAGTGTTAATTTTTTTATATGATCTCATTTACATAAATGTTGGAACTCAGGATATTTCTGAGACCAAATTGACATTGGGACAATGCTACTGTTTCATGTTTATTAAAAGACTCAGATAACACTGTTACAAATTATGGTAAATCTTAAAATATAATGAAAAGAAACTAATACATACTTCACATTACATGCTGTGGAATAAACTACAGGATGTAATAAAACGTAGTTTTGTGCAGTTTTGCAGAAATATCCAACCTTTCTTGAAACATTGTAGCTTAAATGGTGTGAAGCATCTCTTTGCCTGGAGACAGCTAGGATAAGGATTTCCTGTTCCACCATTTGCACCATGCTTTGTCTTTGCCTTCTTCATTACTTTTTACGAGGTCCTGTAAACATGTGATTGAGGCATGATTCATAGCAACTGGTTTCACAGTCTGTAGCCATCTTTGTTTACTTTGATTCAATACAGAGGGACGCCTCCACAACCATCAGCTTCAGTCTCATATCCATAATTGGAACACTAAATTTCAAAAAGGTGTTGGAGAAGTAACTTTATTTTCCCAGATGTAATCACTGAACATCCGGCTTGACATTTGTTTCTTGCATCACTCCATTGTAGCCACCATAACCTACAGGCAATCTTTGCTTTCTAAAATCCAAGATATTGAAAATTTATTGTTACCAACATGTGCAATATCCAATATCTCAAAATTAATCATAATATTTCAAAGTTATTATGACTTGGAATGCAGCCCTCATCAGTGCACCCGCTGGGTGCACAGTATATTGATTTGTTTATATACCGTATTGATGCAATATTCAACAATGTTGCATACTGTACACTTTTATCATTGCCTTAAAGACTATTTTACCGTTTTGATGTTTGCCACATGGGCAAATCTAATGACACATGTTTAAAATCTTACATTAAATAATTTGTCTGAACAATCCATACAGATAATTCATTCGTAGCATATATTACTTTCCTACAAATGCAACTTTTCACTTTAGTATCTGTTAAGTGCTTCTGGACTGATGAAAAATCAGAACAGGCATTTTAGTCTGCCAAAGCGGGACGAGTGCAGAAATAAATGCATCTCTCTAAATGACGTGACCACCTCTCGAAGTCCTTTTAAAGAAGTTGAGGCTTCAAGCTGCACATGCAGCTGTGATGGTTTACATCAAAGGAAAAGTATGGAATGTATTAATGTCAGTGTAGTGTCTCAACGAGGACATATCAAATGTGTGGGTGTGATTCTTGTTGACTGATTCCGAATTAAGCCAGATGTTTTTGACCCTTAATGCTACATAAACTGATTTATACATATTTTTCTGCCCAAACATGTTCATGTTAAATCAAATCTTCCTTCAAGCAAGTCACGCATCTTTCCAGCTATATCACTGCCCTCTCACGTTCATCCGTACTGTACTGTGCGTTGAAGATCTTGCAGGCTGTTTGCATCATATGTGGGACTCCGCTCTCTCTGCTCTCTGTCACTACATGAGATGTATTCATATGTAAGTGTCAAAGTCACAGAGACAAATTCCTGCACGTGCCGCTCTTCCTGCAGCTCTGACGCAGGAAGCCTCAGATTAATGCGACAGTGGAGGACATGGCCTCAATCTATTTTCCTGTCCATACCTCTGCGCCAAAGAGTTGCTTAAAATATATTTAGGCTGCGCAGCTCATCTGGATATTTTGCATATCTTAATTAGAGCTTGCAAAAACATGCAAATGAGGCAGTCGGCCCCGATTAATTAGCTTTGTGGGTTTTCTCTTTAAGTGGCAGTGGTGAAGGGGTGTCTATCTGTCTCCCTTTCTCCTTTTTTCTTGACCTAACCTGAATTTAATCAATCAGGTCAATTAGTGAGGGGATTCTTGTTCACAGTAATAGACAGAAGAATGGATCTGAAAGTGCAGTGCCAGTTCATGTGAAACAACAGTGTCTGACTGGTTCCTGTCTTTTCACAAGTTTTTCTTACAATTACAGCATCACACTTCTACTCGCTGCCATAAAATGTTTGAAATTTTTTTGCCATTTCCAAAGGTCCACAGATACACATCAAAATATTAAATGAAAGACTGGTAAACTGCTATGATGAGTTGACCACAAATATACAGATATTTGCTTTAACCTCTTCCAGGCTAGGCCATTTTTATTTGCCTTCCTTCTGAAATGGCATTACTGGCATGACTAATTAAATGAAGTATATCACTACTACACGAGCTATATGTATAATCTTGGCTTAAAAAGAAAGCTGAGACATGTGAGATTACTACAGAAGTGTCAGAATCAAGATATGTGTTACTGTTTATACTCTATGCTAAATACAGGTATGAAGCTTTTTGTCCGTCTTCTGCATCTTTTACATGCGTAATTTGGTCAGTTTTGGGGGTTCTTGTGAATGTGTACACTGATGGAGCAAACAGAGTAGTACCACCAGAAACCGTGGGGGCAGTGTTGAGCATTTTAGCTGACGTGCAACCTGCAAAAGGAACAAAAAAAGAAGCCATAAGATATTTAATGGCCACACAGACCACCGCCATCTACTGCACTGCCTCTTTCTGAGAATGTACGTGGGGGCAAACTCTGGACTCTGTACTACTGTCAAGTATTGGCTAACAACCATGCCAACGCAAGGGATGCATGAAAGTATGAAGGCAGTGACATTTAAAATGGATGTTCCTTATTACATAAGTGAAGGGAGCATAAATGGACATTAAATCCAACTGGAACACAGTAGAAAATGTAAATGCTTATCTCCAACTAAAAGAAAACGCCATTGCTTTCAGTAGAAAACCAGAGGAAAGCAGCCCAGTTCATCTAGGAATTAGTAAAGTCTGGTGAGGAACTGTGCACAAATAGAAGTTTAAAAAAGTGAACCTGAGTAGTTTACACATTTTAAAGTAGGTATTATGCAGGTAGATGTTAGGAAACCATCAACCAGGTTCAGTGATCAACACCCCAAACAACCATCAGTCAGGAGAATCCAGGGATAGCCTCCAAATTCGCCTTAGAAACACCGTGATGATCCAGAGAAGTGAATCCCAAGATAGTACATCACAGGAAGAGTGAATACTTCATAATAAAACCACCTTCATGAGTCATTTCAAACAACGGCAGAGTCATAGGAAAGCACATTACTGAGTTTTTAGAGGTTGAATATAAGTTTTGAACACAAAAAAGCTAAATTAAGACATTTTGTGATGTTTTTATTTATTTATTTATTTTTTTTGGCTGCTAGCTCAGAGTTTTTGTTGCACAGTGATGAGACCGATATCTTTGTAATCAGCAGTCTGATGTCGTATGACACCTTGTTTGTGTGGTTTGCTTGAAATAGAGAAATTAGCAGAAGCGCTAAAGTGAACAGCGCTGTTCTCATGTTTTTGTTTTTACATAATTGGTTGGGGTTTGAATGGTGTTTTCTTTGGATAACAGTGCTTGGTAGCGCCTTTTAGCTGAGTTTCTCCAGGCCATTTTTGGTATGCTATATGTTAGGATTGGTGCTTGCATCTCATGCTGCTCCCTGTACAGGAGACTGGTTGAGATGAGGTTAAAGACAAATACTTTGCCCATTATTTACTTTTAAACCACAACTTTAAATTGACTTAAAATTTTAAACCACCACTGCTGACTGACAACATTTTAAATATTAAGGAATAGAGAACCAAAAACTTCCTGCTTGATTTTGGCTATATGACATCTCGTTTCAGAAACTGGGGGATTTCCACACAACAGTGATTCATGACCTGCAGGGAGACAACAAGCTCAGAATTTCTGAAGGAGGGTGTTTGCTGACAGATACAGTAATGCAGATGTATGTTTTCATTGTTTGATTTTTATTTTCTATTCTTGTTCTGTAATTTTACCTTAATCAAAGCAGTTTACATCATTTTAAAATAATTAAGACATGAAAACTTGAATATTCCCCAATATAAAAAGTGATGATATTTATATAAAAAAATCAATAAAGATGTGAAGACTAACAAAGCCTCACTCAATTATCTTTTTGAACTAATACATCTTCAGCCTGGCTTGACAGGATTTCATCCTGAAACACCCCAACCATAAAAAACAGTATTTTCTGTATTTTTACGTACACAAGTTTTTCTAATGTTCAGATACATATGTACTAATGTGCATCAAATGAAAGTCTGTTCATTCCTTTGGGAATCTTCCACCTTCCGTCTTTTACACACCTAAGATTTAATCTTTTAATTTATGCAGTGAGTTTTAGAGAAGTTTTATAAATGAAGTGGTGTTTAGGTAGCGAACTACTAGCTTAACAGCTAAACTGATTAAAATGTTCCCATCGTATTCAGGGAACATTGAGACTAAAATAATAGGAAGCTGTTCAGTGTATGGGGTACATGTTTTAATGTCTTTTGTTGCCAGGCAGACAGACCACTTTTAACTTACCTCTCCGCTTGCATAATTTCTGTTTCTGTAACTTCATGCCCTGATGATGCATAGAAAAAGTCTATTGCTTCTATTCTACCACATGACTTTTGTAGTTCAGCCACTTCTGGTGAACATATTGGTGTTCAAACAAACCAAAATGGCTAACATACAAGGAATAATTGAGCTGTTTGAGTATTTTCACAGTTTAGATTCAGGTTCTTGCACGAGCTACCTTAAAAAAAAGTTTATGATAGCATAGATCATTGTGCATTATCTAAGAAAGATGTAAGCATGAAAAGCTCAGACGTTTATAACTTCTTTCTGTGTGGATGGGTGAGAGCAGTTGGGATTAAGACCCTTCATGGCAAATCCTGGTTTGTTTCTGCTTGTGTAATAACACATTTTGGTCTTTTTACAGCTGCATTGCCATGTGTGTTTGGCATAAACAAATAGAGACCGATCAGGGTCTAGATCAGGGTTATTTAGGTCCTACGAGGTCCGCAATCCAGCAGGTTTTCCATGTATCCCTGCTTCAACACACCTGACTCAAATTAATTAGTCACTGTGCAGAACTCCATTGGCTGTTAGATCCATTTAATTTGATGCATATTTGCATTGAATAACCCTGGTCTAGATTCTTTGTAGGAGGCCAGTCTGTGGTGAAAACCATTTTTACTTAAGTTGAAATTAGCTCAACCCACGTATTTTCAGAAGCTTTTTGCTTAGCAAATGTATATTTGACAAAAAAAAAAATAAATAAATAAAAAAACAAAAGAAGAAAGCAGCTACATTTTCTAATTGCCCCATGAGATTCAATTTATTCACCAAGACAAGGACCTCAGTTGAAGTTCAGCGAAAACAAAGCGATCACTGCAATGTGGATGTGACTATATGTTAAATCCAGCTATTCCATAAAACTGCTTATATTATTATCGACCTCTGCTCAAGTTTATAAATCCAAAATAAAAAGCCTTAATAATTTACCTTTAAAGAGCATTTTTCATTTATCAAACTGATGTTCAGACCAAATATGTGGTGTTAAAGTAACACTACATAACTTTCCGACTTTTATGGCGCATTCACAACAGGACCGTACTGCAGACTCCGTTTGATAAGGTGGGGATTTCCAAAAAAGCTTGCACCTTCACTTGCTTTGGCTTGCTTTCACCAAAGCTCCTCGACCATGTCACACAGTAGCAACAGCTACTCAACAGGAGATATTCCCTAAACTGACCCCTAACCAAGAAGAAAGAAGAAAAACAGGCTTATTGATTGGCCAGGGCCAAAAAGTGTGAATGCATAGTAAAACGGCATGTTTCTGATTTGTTTTGATGTCACATTAAAATCCATTATGCATATCCCTGAAGCGGCTGTTACCCAACAGCATCCAGAGGCTGAGAAACCACAGCTCAAAACTTTTTATTTGTTCCGCTCCGTTACTATACAGCAGTATTCCACTTTACTGAACCGCACCACATGCTAGCAACTGGATATCAACACACTGGCTGTTTTTAATCGTGGCTCATTCAGGAAAGTAACCCAGGAGGATATCATCAGAGGAAGCGAGGAAAAGAAAGACAAAGGGACAGAGCAAGAAATAAGACAAGAGTCAAAATCCGACTGATTTTTATTGACTGAACATTGCTCAGAGGAGACAGAAGACATAAGACAGATGCTGAATTAGCCGTCAGCGAATCAGCGAGAAAGATGGTTAGTGGAATGCTTGGAATTTGCAAAATGAAAAGAATAAAGGAATAAGAGAGGCGTGTTTATGACTTTAACAGACAAAACCTTAAATATAATCAGCTTATTGTTACAAACTGGAAAAAACAGCACAAAACTCATTACCTTCAATACTGGATATTTGAGCTTTCAAAATTACTTTTAGTATTTATCAAAAGACAACAAAAGCTTTTTTTTGGGGGGGAGGGGGGGTAATAAGTTAAAAAAAAATAATCAAATAACTATTTCAGACAGGGTGAAAGCCATGATTTATTGATGATTATTTCATTGGCTCGTTCATTCCGCATTTAAATGATTATTCTTTTGATTTATAATACATTAAGAATCATACAGCTCTCCTAAAGGGTGATGTTTTCATTTGGGAAGGTTGATTTTATGCAACCAGCAGACTAAAATCTTAATGTCTTGAGTTCTTTCATATAAAAGCAAACATGATAAAAAAGGATCAAATGTGGGAAAAGATTCAAACTCCTGTTTCGGAATTTTGAGAGCATGTAAAACACCCGTTTTCCATCTGAACATAAAAGATCAACTAATGTAGAACACATCCTTCACTGACATATTGAGACAATTAGAGGCTGTTACAGAGAACAGTGTGCTCTTCCTTACTTCAAATCCTAACAATGATAAGGGCGGAATAACAAAGAGGCCACAGATTTCATTACTGATCTGGACAGCGGCAAATTCCTAGACAGTTATTGGTGAACAATAGCATAAACCTTGTGTTTGTGAGGACTCAATATGTTGGGATGACCAGTGCTCGACTGGGCTAATAACAGGATGGGACAAAGAGGCAACGAGCTGAACAAAGACGGTAAAAAAAAAAAAAAAAGCCTTCCCCACATGCTGAGAAAGTAATAAAAACAGACACAACAGCTGTGACTGATCTGGAAACATCGGGTTTGGAGGCACGTGTAGAGACACGCACACACACATAAATTTAAAAACATCTAATAAGATTTCATTGATTGTATTATGTCTGCTTGTGTGCCAAAGGTTTCCAGTGTAACAAATCTACAACAGAGTAATACCGTCTGAAAATGCCAATAACTGTCCGGCATTAATTCTGGAGCTACAAGCAGATGTTCGACTGTCCGGACAGTATATTTTCTGTTCTGCATTTCAGTCTTTGCCATCATCGTGACCAAAAGAACAGAGTGATCGTTATAAAGATTAAAGTATAAATGTCCTCTAATGCAGCTTAAAATGTTAGCTTGAACTCTAAATGACCCAGTCACAAACTGTGCTGTTGGCAAACTGCCATCATTGAAAGTATGTTGAATTTACAGTAGCATTTCCTCTGAACAGTGAACCCATGAGCAGACAATAAGCACTAAATTATTTCCTAAACTGAAGAAAAATTAATTATCTTGTCACTCCCAGGCAAGCTCTTAAGAGAATAAAGAATGTTTACTTTTTTCCTCTTTTCTAGATTTTTTACAATTTATTTGACAAAGACATCATGGATGTTGGCACATAGTTGAAAAATATGTAAATCAGGACTGAGTTCAGATTTGACTGAAATATGAGTCAGAGTTAGTGTGATTTTTGACAGAAATTGCAGCAATCAGAGGTTAAAAGCTTTAAAAATACTGAGGCAAATCAGCCGGCTGAACTACGAGTGGTTGAAAATATCTGTGGAAACAATTCATTGTCGAATTTGCAGTAAATTTAACTTAATAAATCAAAAGAAAAAAATCTATAAGTTAAACAATAAAAAGTATAATTTAACAAGCCTAATCATAAGGTCAATAAATTGAATTGATAATTTAAAGCCATTTAAATAGTAATAATAAAATATATTAAACAAGATTTTGTTTTTAATATTTTAAATTAATACAGCTCACTCTTATTTCCAAAAATGCAGCAGTTTTGTTGGAGATTCTGGTTTGTTTTAGCAGTAATGGTTAATGGCCACCAGGAGAATTGAGGAGCGTGGGTATGGTTACTCACTTCTCACCTTTATATTCCTGTTGTGGCATCACTTAACTCTTTGAGCCATGTGCTCATTACTTAGGCATCTGCTGAGAAATTGCACACCTATAATGGATTGAGTACATTTCTGCTACTGCAAGGTTTATTTGAATACTTTTGAAGTCATACTCCACATGTAACACTTGTGAGATTTGTTAAGATGTGTAACTATCTGCATGTCTGTTAGTGGTGAAGAATAAATTGAAATGGCACAGAGCACAACTGAAAAAGTTTCAGGCTTGCCTAAAATAAAAAAAAAAACAATGAGGAATAATGGAATGATGCAGCTGTAGCTCTGGAGTCCTGTTCATGACTAGTTTTTGAATCCTACTCCCACTAAAATTCTGACCATTACCTCCAGCTACAGCTGCCCGTCTCAGTCACTGCGTTCAAACCCAAACCACTCGCGCCGACTCATATATAGGCCAACTAAAATAAGTTTATATGTACTGTTCTATTAAAACAGTTTTATTAGTTGGACTATAATTAAAAGAAGAAATCAGAAAAATCAATGTATCAGTGCAGGGCTCTGCTCTAAATGTCTATCAAACCAGTACAATATGTGGACATCATCTCTGCATAGATGCAAAGATGCAATATCATTATTAAATACTGCTGTAACCATATGACCTACAATATACAAACAAATCAATATATTGTTCTAATCTCAAGTGGATCGATGAGGATGACCAGTGTTTCCACTACAAAAATTTGCAGCCATGATGGTACCAATGGTCGAAGGAGGTGGGGGTCACTGGCACTTTACCTATAAAGTGCCAAGTTGTGAAAGTTGAAAAGTGACCAATAAAGAATATCAGGGTCTGAAATTAACACTCGCCAGGCGCCAAATGCGAGTAAATTTTTCGTTTGGTGAGTAAATCTCAGAGGGCTATCCGCCAAATGGCAAGAAAATGTTTGTACCAAATTAGTCATTTTTTAAGTCTTCTTTTTGGTGGATTTCTTCTTTATGTTGCTCTGCTGTCGACACGCACGTACACAAACACGTACTGACGCAAACACTCGCACGAGACGCGAGAATGCGCTGCTGTATCAGTTCTGTTTACCGTTTAGCTAAGGATAATTAGGTAGGGTAAATATGTGGAGATTTTTAGCAGGAGCCGGCCAGCTTTTCAAAAGAAAGCATGGTGAACTGGAG
The DNA here is from genome assembly GCF_017639745.1 of Melanotaenia boesemani. NCBI lineage: Eukaryota > Metazoa > Chordata > Actinopteri > Atheriniformes > Melanotaeniidae > Melanotaenia > Melanotaenia boesemani. Next base: position 25,257,135 of record NC_055698.1, read on the forward strand.
GATAAATCAGCAGCTTACAGCCCCAACCAGAAAGTTCAGTGAAAAGTGATGGTTTGGATATAGCGGCTCCTTCTGTCTGCTTCACGGCCCGGTTCCGCTCGCTTCTCACACACTGACTGTAGGCGGTAACACACCTGCGCATGCTGCGCTGTCAGCACAGCAGCACTCTGTTGGACGCGATGTTAGCCTGTTAGCTTAGTTTAGCTGTTTTCAACCTGAAGGGTGACGACAGCTGCATAACGGGCGTGTTGTGACTACGATCAGCTGTCATCCGATTAACTTATCAATATAATAATAATGATACTTATTATTATTGTTAAAATAATAAAATAAATTTGCAGGACTAAGGAAATTATTACCCTACCAGCGAAAAAGGAAAAAAAAGGAAAACATTGCCATAAGCTAAAGGGACGTTCCACAATATTTACAAAGTTCCAAGAAAGGGTGGAAATTTCTGAAAAAATGCACAAACTATGATTTATGACAAAAAAGCTTTGCTGACTGACACCAAAACTTTAGGCCAACTGTGAAGCATGGTGGAGGAAGCATTGTGGTTTGGAGGCGCTTTGCTACCTTCAGGTCTGCAGCACCTGCTATTGTTCAGGAAGAATTAAATGAAAATTTGGAGCAGGAGTTTGCACACACACACACACACACATTATGCATTTGGGCACTATCTATTAACACAGATCATTCGCTTGCCCTTAACCCTAACCTCAAAAATGATTAAATTCTTAACCAGACCCTAAAAACAATTCTTAACCCTAAATAATTCACTTTATATAGCCAGCAGGAAAAAAAGCCAACTGTCCTCAGCAGAGGTTGTGCTGGACTTCTTCATTGTCTGTCATTTTGACTGACGGGGTCATAAAAAATCTGTCATAATCTATAAATACTGGTCACTTTCATTTTTAAACTGATCATAAAGACATATTCAATAGCACTTAATTTAAATTTTTTAAACTATTATACAGTCCAAACAAGCTGAACAGAAAATCCACTCAAAATAAGAACAGACGCACAGTCTCACACCTTCCTCCTGGTCTGCATGGACTTGAATTGTGTGCCCGCTTGTGCATGAGCAAATGTCTCAAGTGGGATTGGTGCAGAGACAATAATAATAATAATAATAATAATAATAATAATAATAATAATAATAATAATAATAATAATAACAAAATTATTAATAATAATAAAACATTTTATTTCTGGGCACCTTTCCTGACACTCAAGGTCACCTTACAGTCAAAGATACATAAAATACAATGAAAACAATGAGTTAAGTTAAAAGAACAAGAGAAAACATTAAAAATGAACAGCAGGACACAAGAGACGTGGGAGGATCATAGAGTAGCAGAGTTTGAAAAAAAGAGTCTTAAGTCTGGATCTGAAGACTGGAAGTGAGTCAGTACTGCGGAGGTCAGGGGGAAGTGAGTTCCATAACTGGGGAGCAGAGTAACTGAATGCCCCCCCACCCCATGGAGGTAAGATGTGAACGGGTTTATTGATGAGATCTGAGATATATGGAGGGACGAGATTATTGATGGCCCTGTAAGTGAGTAGTAAATTTTTAAATTGAATGCGGTATGAAACTGGAAGCCAAAGGAGCTGCTGCAGGACAGGTGTGGTGTGATGGGAAAATGGAGTCCCAGATATGACACGAGCAGATGAATTCTGAACCAGTTGCAAACGCAGTTTTGGACTTTTAGCTCAGACAGACGACTTTTCACATCTGTTTGGATGTTCTGGAGGCTGAATCTGTGCTGTGCTGCCACACTGGAAACTGGAATCACAAGTGCCTTTTCAACCAAAGCTTTAAAATCCAGGAATATTTCTCCAAGTGGAAGTGATCAGAAGTCGGCAAGAGGGGTTTCCTGATCCCTCGAGCACTCACTTCAGCGGGTGGAAATCCCGCAGCATGCGCTCCTTCTGCACCACCTGCACCGGTCTGTGACCTGTAGTGGTCACTTTTCCATGTAAAGCCAACGAGGTCTCGCATCAAGCGAGACAATAGCTAATCAGTATGTTGACTTGCTACCAACTGGTCAGAGGTGTAAATAGCAATCTATCAAAATGAAAGATGGCCTTCAGATATTTTTGTTAACGTTTAAAAATAAAAAACATTCAACAATGGAAAATATTTGGTTAACATGACCCCTGGTCCTCAGATTTCCAGCGGGTCCCCACAGGTTGGTGGGCAGTCACATTTTGGTCCTCATCATATAAGATAACAATCGGACACCCATCAGATAGCAAAGTTAACTTATATTCAACAAAAAGTTATGGTAAATTATTAAGAATCAATATTTCATGACACTAAATTTACTGCACTGAAATAAATTTACCTCTTTTATCTCAAATGTATGTAAGATATTATTATTGTCATCTGACAGCAAAAACAATGACTTCAAAATTGGCTATATTGCTGGCTATTGACTGGCCACCTACTGTATATCAGGGGTGTCAAATTCATTAAATTCCAGGGCCACAAAACAATTTGATCTCAAGTAGGAGGACCAGTAAAATGACAGCATGATAACGTATAAATAAAAATAACTCCAAATTTTTTCCTTTGTTCGAGTTCAAAAAATGATATTATCAGTATGTTTATATTTAATGAACAATTTTTTAACATAGACAAAACATAGACAACCTGAAGTTTCTTGAGAAAAATAAGTATATAAGGAGAATGTTTGTAACTTACAAATCATGATGGATCTAAAAAAGAAAATCACAAAACATTTAATCTCGACTATCTAGAAATAAAAAATAAAGAATTTCACATTATGAATAGAACATACATGTGCATTTCCACGTCTGTGTAGTAACCCTGACCACCTGAACTGGCTCACCTCGTAATACTAACAGAAGTAAGAAAGATTAAAACAAGCCATCTCCCTGCCTTGAAAATATTTTGTGTTTCAACATTCTAATATAAAATCTCATGTGGCCAAATTTAAAATTAAAGTATTTTTATTTTTAAAAATGAAGTTAACATCATCTGCAGTATTTCTCCCAAATTTCCCCGAGGACTCTCCAAAGGGATTAATAAAGTATTCCTATTTCTATTCTATTATTTTCACATTCACCAAATTCATCCTTTGGGCCAGATTAGACCCTCTGGCAGTCCGTTTTTGGACACCCCTGACCTTTGTCATCTTTACCAGGCTGATGACATCTACATATTTTCAATAAAATAAGATTAAAATGTTTTTTTTTTTTCTTTTCATTTCAACTGAATGTCATGAGGATCAGCATGAAAAGGTGATTTATCAAATATTTAAAGGAGATAAACCCACCGTTCTGCACCGCACAGACTGCAGGGGCCCTTCTGATAATGTCACAGCCATGACGACATGACTGTATCATGACCATCAGGAGTGATATGATTTCAAAATGGCATCTCGATCTTCTAAACAAAATGAGGTGCTCCTATGAAAGTGTGCAACGAAACCGTTGTCAAATACTGCACACACACTGAGCATGCCAAGATTTTAAATTTACTTTCAGTTCATTTGTATGCTAATTTATAGACTCAATAATAAAATCAAATTGTGAACAATAATGCATTTTACCGATATATGGGTATATTTACCCAGAAGAAATTATTGTTTGGGCATTTTAAACTTCACTAGATATTAATAGTTACAAATCAACAAACAATGGGGACTCTGTGAGCAAGCTGCAAAGAAACTCCACTTAATTTTTCTCCTCTATGTGTAGGAAATGACTTTGGTAAAAATGTATTTGATGCAGGCACATTTTGTCTTTGAATAACAAAGCACGAAAACTCACTGTTCCAAGTATTCAACACAACTGTACTCCATGTACAGCAGACAGGATGCAGACGGTAACCCTGACCCACATCAGAAAGAAAAAACACATTTGACAAATGAATGAGTCGATTAAGTGTTCTGATTTAATACTTAAATAGGCCGTCCACTGAAAGCTTTTAAGCCCCCCTTTAGATTTGTATAAATACAGCATCTAAATACTCAGGAGCTCAGGACATACCGTGCTGCTGGTTGGCGTTAATCAGGGGAACTGTTAATGGTGCCAACGTCACTGCTGCAGCTTCTCGCACATTCTGCGTTCTTTTAGTGATTAAACTGGCTGTGGCAAGGTTCAAGCTCCAGCTCAGGTTTGCTAATGAGCGAACAAACTGCCTCTAATAGGGCTGTGAATGCATAAACACACTAATGTGGCTGGTTGAAGTCCGACTGGCGCAATGTGCTGGTGCTGCCCAAGCCTGTTACCAGCCAATTACAGGACCAGTATGGCAGAGCTGAGGACTGGGTGAGGAGGATGGGGAGGAGGGGGTGATAGGCAGGGGAAGAAGCTCATCATTATAACTGCACATGCTCAGTGTGGCTCTGCTGAAGGGGGTGTGGTGCTCGTAGAGTGTGTGTAAAGGAGAAGAAGGGGGAGAGAAGCATGGGGTGGGTGGATGTTTGACTCCATTCCTCCTCGTCCATCCCCAGGGGATCACACATTGTTTGTACTGTATTTTTGCACCACATGACTTGCAGATTTTTTTTCTTTTTAAACATTTTTCTCCCCACCCTCCTTCTCCTGTCTCCCTCTTCCCACTGCGTGAGCACCGCTCTTGCCAGGCAGGAAAAGCTAAACAGCTGTGGCAGTGCCGAGCAGCTCCCTATTAACCATGGAATTATGCAAGCAGGAAATTCAAATAAGATGCAGATGAGTGGAAGAGCAAGGCTCCAACCAAATACCTCTTTCCTCATCAGAAAAAAAGAGGAAAACCTGATGGGAGCCTCCAGACTGCAGACCGACTCTGCCCTGCAGTATGTTTCCAAGTCCAGCAACTCTCCAACATTTCAACTCATTTAAAAATGGCATGCATTAGTAAAATAAATAAGATTAATGAATGCCTCCTTTGACAAGAAGCCTCTCGGCGCCAAAGGAAGGCAAAGAGTGCGGCTGTTTAAAGACGGAATATGTAATATTTTCACACCATTTAATGATCAACACATTAATCTTGAGACATTAATTATCTAAAACACACAAAACCGTCAACAGCGAGACAGTCAGGATCCATCAGTGTGTGCTGAAATTTTAATGTGATGATCCATCTGTCCGCTTCTAACATGAAATCTGCTGAATAATTGGGAAGGCAGTAAATAAAAGGTGCAGGACAGGAATAAAGGAATGATGGAATGTGTCAGTGTAACGAGAAGGTAATGCAGAGATACACAAGAAACCAAGACAAGAGGGGTGTGTTCACATAAGCCAACAAGCTGGTATGCTGCCAAAACAATGTGAAGTATTACGTGTCCACACTTCCTGTTCAGCTGGAGTATGTGCTCTTGGTTTAATGAGAATCCTTTTTAATACCACTAAAAGATAAATGACTGAATTTCCTGGGATCCTTTCAAGTTAAGTTTTGACTTTGTAGGTTGTTGTCATCTTAAAGAAGACATAATATCTTCAGGGCCTGCCTCTTTTGAGATCTGTTGTACTTAATAAACCTTACATAACTTTATTAGTAGTTTATCACATTTTTATTAGCCACAATCTCACTGAGAATCATGTGTTGAACCGGCCCAAGTTGTTAACGTAATTGCTGCCGGCCAGCGAATGACGTCACTGAGGACTCCTGTTGTAAATCTTCCGTCACACATTGACTCCATGAACTCTAAACTTCCCTACATTCATCTCTGGTTTAAGTTTTAGCAGCTAACACTGAGAAGTGGTACTTATATTTCCAATACTTCACCAACATTTGCATTTTCAACAGCAGTCACCTGTGATGTACTAATGGAGCATTCAATGAAAAATTAGGAACTTCAATTTCTAACTGGTAAAAATAGTAATACAAATAAAAAGGTCAATAAATAAGAAGCCAGATTTCCATGTCAGGGCATAATTAATAAAACTGGTAGAGCATAACTAGCTATATTTTTTAATATAGCCTATATATAATTTTAACATAATAGATAATGATGAGATCTGATGTCACCATTCAAAATGTGAACTGAACCCACTATGCATTTCGCATGTGTCCAAACTTTTGACTGGTACTGTGCAGTAAATGCAGCATCATCTTAAGGGTGCATTCAAACCAGCCTTTTTGATTCAAATCCTTGTCCGTTTGTTCGGAAAGTCCGTTTTGTTTGTGGAGTTGTGTGCGCGCAAACACTGGACTCGGTCTGCCTACAAATGCTAATCTTGATCCACTTCAAGTGGACCAAATACAGGAAGCGGACTACACAGTGAATTGCATAGTGGGTACAGTGCACGGCATTATGGGTAAATACAACCAAAATATCAGTGCATGTGGGAGAAATGTCTCACGGTCAGACGCGGAAGAAGTTCTGATGGAAATATGATCAACCCAAGACCGCTAGGATCTGATGCAGCTTCATGTTTTGCCATTCTGTGGTAGCACCAGAAGCCTAACACATGTCACGTTATTGAGACGATAAAATTTTTATGTTTTGGTATACCCACTGTTTGTTTCAATAAATTGTTCAAAATGAAGGACTTATCATTGCATGATTCTACTGAAACGCCCTACATCCATGATAAAATATCAGTGTAGCATTAACATTTTATATTTTCTGTAAATTTTACTGAAAACTTGAATAGCCCTAACTTGTTTTTAAGAGAAAAATTGCACCTAAAAAGGTGCAAGACAATAGTTCTTCCATTGCAGAATAAGCCTAAACAGGATGTGACTGGCTCTCACTAACGCTTTGAACCAAAATCAGCATGTTATGATGTGCAAAAGAAGGTCTTAGATCTCAGCTTGACCCATTACTGCCAGTAAATCAGTAAACACAGCTAACAAAGAAGAGGACAATCTGTTCTGATTGGATCATCACAACTCAATACTTTCAGTGAGTGGAATAATTTTAATATTTTTGCTGCACACATTAAAATAACCATGAAGAAGTAGAGGAACACCAGCGACAATCTTTCCTGCCTCCATTTCCCTACAGTCATCCTATGTAGAAGCCTGTAAGAAGGGCAAGATTTATATGCAAGGACATGCATATCCTTGCACTGATTTAATGATTGGCTTTCAGTCTGTAATGACAGAGATGGAGCACTATTACAAAATTCTGAAAAAAAAAGCAAGCTAGGGGGTAAGATAATCTCTTTGACCACAGACATTGCTGGAGGTTGGACACAGAGTGTGGCTACATTTTTATAAATGGATTGCATTTGATTTAATGCATAAAAAATTACATAGTAAAAATGAAAAGTGACTGTGGGACATCACTGAAATATTTCCACATGAAAAAGAAAACCTAACTAGGGCTGGAAGATATGGCAAAAAACGATTTATCAAAATAATCTTTACTATATTAATCAATCTTGATCAGAGCATAGAGTTTATTAATGTTAGTCATTTTAGAAGTGTACTAATATTGACTAATAATAACTAATAGAGTCTCATTTATGGTAAATTGTATTAAGGTGGTATGATATATTTATGCTCTACACATCTGCATATGGACATAGCCTTCCGTCTGTCTTCAGCATCTTCTACATGAGTAATTTGCTCCGCTGTTGGGTCTCTCACGATTGCAAATAGATCAGTACCACTGCAAACTGTGGGGGCAGTATTGAGCAGTGTAGCTCACACATGACCAGCAAAAGGAACAAAAAAGAAGAAGAAGCTGTGATCCAATTATTGGTCACACACTGCTGTCTACTGTGCTCTTTTTATGTCTCTTGTTGAGAATGAACATTATCATTACCCCCCACCTCTGTTTCCCATTGTCTGCCACTCACACTGGAAATCAGAAGTGAACGCTGATCTCTGCATTGCCTAACAACCATGCCAATGTAAAGTGAACTATCTATGAGTATAACACACTATGAGTATGTGCGCAGTGAAATATTTGATGTTTGACATACATAAAGACAGCATAAATTAGATTTAGGGGCATTGTTTTTTAGCGATGAAATATGAAACTGCTTCATTTTGAGGAATTTTTATAACGGGGTTGGCAGCCACAAATGATGAAATGATGATTATCAGTTTGATGCCTGCACTGCAAGCACTGGTGTACAGACTCCACATGTTCATAATAATCCAATAGCGTCTATAATTTTATATAGCTGATTTAGTTCTTATGTAACTTAAGTTTTAAGCGTACCTGACATGTTTCAATCACCAAAGTTGGGTCATGGAAGCAGTGGAGATCAGAAAGCGAACCCACGCAGTCATGAACGGGGATGAGGGGGCTTTCCAGCTTTCCCATACCTGGAGTAACATCCTTCAACTGCAAGCCGTATTTGCGGGTTCCCGCTGCCTCAGTGATGATGACATAATAACTAAATCCAATTTTTCGTGCTTTAGATGTAGTCACTGACCTTTCTAGCAGATTAAATAAATGAGTTGTTTCCTGTTTGAGGTAATCAACCAACGACAAGTTTGCACAGTTTTACTGAATCGAAAGCACTTCCACATTGCTGACATAGCAGGACCTTTGTTGCCAGCTACTTAGACAGTTTGGGACAACATTGTTCAGTTTCGGACTCACCCCTCTTTTCGTGGCTCTCTTAAGCTACAGTTGCGTTTTCCTAAGTTTCAGCTGAGTTTCCTTCCTCAGTCTGCAGGCAGCTGGCGGTTAGCAGCCATCTTAGAGGTGCATTACCCCCAACTAGTGGATTTAGAGTATTTAGCCTGATGAGCAGCTGACTTTGTACATGTATCAACTGAAAACGTGTCATGCGTATCATCAAGTTTAATGTCAATTTTATTGCTCAACCCTGGTCCCAATCAGACTGATTCAAACCATTTGTAATTAGCTGTGCACCAGATCATAATCTTTTGAGGTCTAAGTAAATCAATGGTACTTTAGATTTTTTTTCTCCAAGTTAAATTATAAATAGATTCCCCCAACAATTTTTTTTAAAGGTTCAGAACATTTTATTTCAGTCTGTATATCCACAATAACACCTGTCAGATTTTGTCACTGAGAACATGAAAAAAATGTGTATTTTCCTATTTTTCTGCTAGAAATACATTAAGAAAAATGTATTCGATACAAGCTGCCCACTTTTTATCTGATCCATCAGCAGGTCCTCTAACATGCAAAAGCATCTGCAAGGAGTAGAGAAAGAATGTGACAATATTTTCTTTTTCGAACCCTCTTGTAGGAAGTCTTTTCTCTGACCTTTGACTAACTCTCACTGTGGTTATTTGACGCAGTAAACTTCCGTTTCTGTGCTTCTCGTGCAGAAAACCTTGTAAGAAACTAATGCATTGTGACATTAAAAACCAGCCGACGTCCCAGATGACACAGCCGACTGACCTGACTTATCGTTATCATTTTCCCCTGTAGGATGAAGTGAGGTCTATTAATAGCAGTGTAGAAACTTGGCCTATAGCCGTACATTTGGCCTGGTTTCAATGCCGCACTGCACAGAACAGTAGGGAGAAAAAACAAGCTCACAAAAACGTATTGCCTGCCTTATATACTTTTTTTATACTATGCTTTTTTGTGACAGTAATAATGCAGTGACACTAATGTGTGCAGAAAAGCTTTAATATGGCTGCACAGAATCTAACAAGAGCCAATATGGAACCACGTCCTGAGCAACAGAATAATTATCCTTCAGTGTTGTTGCTGCAACCAGGCAAAACTCAAGACGGTGCTGTCGGTAAGGATCAGAGTGATGACACACACACACACACACACACACCCAAAACAGCGTGAGACCACTCTGATAGGCCTGAGAGCTGCAGGGAGTGAAGATGGAAAAGCAACCAATGGGACAGAGAATAGGTGGTCAGCCTACAGCTGCCAGCCAGTAAGAAAGGCAGATCCAACTCCCAAGAGGTGGAGCGTTCCGAGTTCTGCCTTCCTTGTTTTGTGTTTTTGGCTGGAACTGGGAGCCACATTCCTGCCGTTCCCTCTCTTCCATTCCTGGGCTGGTGGCTGGGTTCAATAGGTGAAGCAGGGAACTGTGGGAAACTAGGGGGAAGAGTGAATTGTGTATGTGTTGGGGGGGCAGCAGTGGCACGAACATGCATGTTTGAAAACCTCAGGAAAAGGCGCCGGTCAAGCAAAAATTAATGCCAGGGAAGAAAACACAAATCGGAAGGCAGATGGACTTCCAACAGGAACACAGTTCAGAATTTCAAGGACGATCATCAAATAAAACCTTGACAGTACTGTCAGAGGACACTTTGAAGGGCTCTCAGTTGGAAAACATTCAGTAAAATCCTTCAGTGTTTAGCACACAGACTGATCAGTCTGGTTACAACATTCATCTTGCGTATTTTAATTGCTCTGTTTTTACCACTCACAAATGTGCCAAGACAGTCCAAGAAACACTTTGGTTATGAGCTGCAGGATAACAAGTAATATCTTATAGGCATATCAGTCTGCACATACATGCATCTTAAACACTGGAATCCCATACTAAGTTTGCATTTATTTTTGTCCACGTCTCTCTGAGACTTTAACAAGGTGTGTGCATCGAGCAAGTTGGCTGATTAAACCAGCTTCAAGTCAGCCGACTGGGTCAAAATGATCTCAAGGTTTTATCTCAAAGCGTATGAACATAAATTCACCTTCTCTATTGACACTTGGTACATTTTTGCAATACTTTTCATAAAAAAAAAGTTTAAAACTCTTAACATTTTACCTTAACAAAAGGAGCTTATGCGGTTGGACCCTTAAAATCAATAAAATATTTAAATTGTGTCCTTGAACACAGCAAAACTTCCTGCATGCTGGAGCCATCAGCCTAGAGCAACTCCTAATAAAGTGTTGGGTCCACTGAGAGCACAGAGGTCAAAGGTCAAACGAAATATTTTTCAATGATCTTGGATGGGTAAGAGAATTGTGGAAATAAATAAATAAAAAGGGGTAGGAGGAGAGAAAGGTTTATATTTTTCCTTGGGGATGGAGGAGAGGGGGAGGAATCTGGAGACGGGAGGATGATTGAAGAGGAGTAAAATGGGGACGTGAGGTAGTTGTCGAACAGATTAGTTTTCAACCTCTAACACTCAGAGGAGAGCGGCAGCACTGTTCTGACAGGAGAGGGAAGGTCATTTCAGCTTTAAGGAGGCAGGATGAAAACTGGGGATTACTGTTGAAGACGAGTCAGGTTTAACAGGCTGGTCACAGCCTGATGATGCTTCTGTCAGACTATTCACCAGTCTGAGCAGCTTGTTTGCTTCTTTTTATTTAAGATTGTGTTTTTACAATATGAACAAGGAGTCTGTAACATCTCTGAGGTCTTTGCAGGTCCGATAATTCATGCCTGCAGATCCATCTGGTACACAAACTTCACACTTTATTGTTACTATCAAGTTAACAGCTAAATCCGCTGTTATAGATCATAAACTCTGGTCCTCGAACGCCACAGTCCGGCAGGCTTTAGATGTTTCCCTGCTGCTACACACCTGATTCTAATGAGATGGTTCTTCAAGAGCTTGCTGCCAATCTTTGCACAAGCTTCTTATTGACCCATTAATTCAAGTCATTAAGGCTCATTTATGCTCCCTTCCCAATGTAAATTGGGAAGTCGTCGTTATCATATGTCACCATCCTCATACTTCCACGAGTCTTTTAAGTTGCCATGGTTGTTAAGTCAATTCCTCCACTAGTGGGCAGTCCCTCGAGCCCACATCAGTTTAAAACACCAGTTGGTGGCAGTAATGCTCGGCTATAAAGTTGTTTCCAATCACCAAACACTCTAAACACTCACATTTCCTTTCATCAAAACTTTGAGCAATTTCTACAGCTGCTTTATTTTCTGTTTTTTTTTCTTCTTCTTCTTCTTCTTCTTCTTCTCGCCGATTGAATATCAGCTATGTGCAGCACTGCCCCCACAATTTCCAGTGGTATTGTTCCGTCTTCTGCATCAAGTGACGGCTAGCTAAGCTCCCTGACAACGGACCACATTACGCGGTATCCGACGCAGAAGACTGACAAAACTGTCCGCCCATCTGCGTAACCGCCTTCTGCGCCGAGCATGAATGGACCTTCCGTCTTTCACTCTGGCTTTAGTCTGTAAAACAGCTCTGTGCATTTTACACCTGACGATTACATATGGCAGCCCATAAATGTGTGTTGAGACAGCATTTCGAACACTGGCTAACTTAATGCGCTGCTCACGTCCAGTATTGTCATACAGGTTGTTCAGTCTTGTGCCAATTGGTTTCTCTTGGTGGGACTCTAAATTCAGGCTTAACCAATTCCATCAAACATGCATGTCTTTAGTTATCATCTTTGAGGTCCACTTTTTGTTTTTCACGTGTAACATCCAACTGCGGCAACAAAGCTCGTTACTGTGGATGGACTCTCTGTGCATACATACTAGCATTATCTGATACAAGTTACAATGGACCTCATTTCATGAAAGTGGTTCTCATATTTGTACTCCAAGATCTGACAATAGTGAAGCATTCTTCTGTTGTTTCTTATGGTTGACTTACAGTTTGGCAAACTGATCCACCTTGCGGTTGGAGTAACGACATACCACCAGCTGCTGGTTAAAACAAGACAGTCACATTCCAAGATTTTAGTAACATTAACTCTTCAATTTCTTGACTATTCCAAATATTGAGACTCATTACTCATCCCTGGCTCAAAAAAAAACATTTTGGGTGTGTATTACAGTGTGTTTAGTCCTTTCCTAAGTGCTTGACCAAAACATGTGTGTTTCATATTCTCACCTGAGAAAGTTCATGTTACTACTCTCTAGATTTCTTGAATTAATAGTTCACTTCCTGTCTTGCTGGCAGATGAATGACACATGCAACTTATTTTGAATCATCTTTCATCAATCATCAATCATCTTGTATATTTTAAAGAAGAAAGTTTAAATCCTATGGATACAGAGTTTGGTATTAGGCACCTCAATAAAAACCACTACAGATAAATAATTTGAGAACCTAAAACTATTCTTGTTTGTAATTTCTTTCTGGATCTGTCCACTAGACTGTCAGGTCTTGTTTAAATTGGTTATTGATTCACTCTCTGTCAAATCTACCATAATTCTTATGGCGTTCATGAAAATAAATGCAACTTTACAGTAGAAGTTTAGTTTGAGGTATGCTCAGTCATTTTGAAACTGAAAACAGACAGGAGGTTACTATCGGTCATAATGACTCAGTTTGAATACATCTGGTGGATCTCTGCTCCACTTACTATTCTGTCATTTTGGCAAGAAACCAACAAAGAGGTCTGGATGGTCTTTGGGGGGAAAAAAATTAAATTAACTTGGCAAATAAAAGAGCAAGGAGTGGCTGATGAATTTGGGAAAACCCATCTGCTGGTGAGGAAAGACAGAAGCTCATTTCCTGTCATGGTGATGAGTCAGGCAGAGAAATGGCAAAGTTCTGAGCTGCCTAAGCCTATAAATAGTCCCCATGGTTCACGCCTTGTCTACACTTCACCAAAACGTGGAATTTTCAACCAATAAAGCAGGAAACTGACGAGCCTGAGTTTGCACGCTCTTTGCTCAAAGTTTATATTTTCACTGCGTCTGTGAACACTGACAACAGCACACATACCACAGCGACGACAAGAAGACAGCCAGCAAAGTTAGAAAACACCACTATGATTATGTTGGACTAGTTTTCTGTCCAAGTTTACATTCTGCTTCCTCTGTAAGCTTTCCTGCAAGATTTCTGTTGTATACATATTGTCTAATGAAGCATAAATGCAGTCAAAATAACTATGAGTTGCAGAAGTTGGAAAAAAACCCCATTGTGTTAAAGTTCTATTAACTTTACGTCATAGTTCTAATGAAATTAGGATTTAAAACACCAGATGGAAATATTTGAGGCATGTTTCTAAAGCTGACATACAAGTTAAATCACTTTTCCTTTTCTTGACTAGCAGGACTTTAAATCCTCGTGGAAATCAAGATTTATAACATATTATTATAATTATTAAATAAATAATAATTTCTTAAGTGCAGCATTAGGCTGTATGTGATATCTAAACACAACTGATAATTTCACAATTTCATTGGACAAAGTATGGAATCATAGGAGTGCCTTAAACAAATAAATCTGGAAAAGAAAATAAATATAAATAAGAAAAATATAGACAAATGAAGCTATAAACAACATGAAAATAAAGAGCATATATAGCAAAATAGAAATAATTAATTGTAAGAGCCATCTAATTTTCCATTTATGGTTATTGTATATTTCAGAAAATTTTAATATATATATAAATATATATATATATATATATATATATATGTATGTATATTTCTTTTTGTGTGTTTAAATCACTATTCTTTTTCTTACATTGTTAAAAATATTTTTTCATTGATTTATATTAACATTATATGAAATGTTTATTTTCCCCATCCTTTTCTCTGGGGCCCTGTCGGCCCTCAATACATTTCCTTTTGGTTTCTTTAGGATTTTTAACGTATAAGCAGTTTAACAGACAGTTAAACATTGTGACATAAATTTATATTTATAGTATGTTTTGTTTTTATTTTATAATTTAATAGCACATTAATTGTTGAACCATATTTTTATTTCTGATTTACTTTTAATTTAGTCAGTTTCAGTCTGTATGCTTAGAAATAAAAACATAAGGAAATATGATAACAATTTCAACACAAAGACAATTATATTTATAACAAATGTAAAAAAAAAAATTCACACAAATATTTATAATTTATTTATTTGTTTTCTGGCACCCCTATAGTTCCATAACAAAGGAGAGAACTTAAGAGGAATTTAATCTGTGTTTATTAAAGATGCCTCATTCAGAGATGCACACACCAAATGCTTGCAAACTTTCTACGAAATACTAATTTAAATGGTAAAATAGCACACGGTGGGAGTTTAGCTCTCTATAAAAAATAAATAAAGTAAAGAATCCGTTTGCTCCAGCATATGCAGCAGTGCCTCTGCAGATGGAGAAAGAGGTCACTATGACAAATACCTGCAGAACACTGACCTGCATACAGCACATCTCTGCAGGGTGGAAACTAGGGGGAGGGGACTGTCCTGGGACTGTAGTTCAAACAGACTGGGGCCATGTTCACACAGCTTTACTGTAAAATTCCCTTTATGTTTGAGAATTGTTGACAACTACATTTAAAAAAGGAAAACAAAGTGAACTTCCTTCAGAAAACAAAGATGCTCATTAAACAACATACAAACATTCAACTATTTTTTTTCACCCTTTTTTTTTTTTTTTTTTTTTTTTTGTTTTAATCTGCTAAAAGAGCCAAGGTGGAGATGTGTGATTGCTAGTTTGTCTAGTTTCATCAAACATTTTGGAGTGTTTTTTGTAAGGTAAGAACCCACTCAGTTTTTTAAATCTCTTTCTGTAAAGTTATAAAATGCAGCATTAGCCTTGGTGAAGAAATGCTCCTCTTTGTCATTTTGATTGCCACCCAGTGATAAAACTCTTTCAGATATCAATGTGATGGAAATAAAGGGGGGAGAAGGAAAAGCAGGTGAAGTGAAGCTGGCATGCTCCAGTGCTGGATGACTCTTCTCTGGCAGGTGTTTTGGTTTTACTTTTTGTCTGCATCCTTTTGTTACATTGGAGTGAAAAGAAAAATAAATCCACCAGGTTGGTGAACAGCTGCTAGAACACAAACATCTGCACAAATGTCTTTGTGGCCATGCCGATGGAGGTCTGATCATCAGTCTGCTGCCCTTCAAAGAACTGAAACCTGAATCGGGCTTTTTTCTGAGATTTTTGGTGAGGATGATGCTTTAAACATTTAAAGGTGTGAGGTTTGGGTTACTCAACATGAAACAGCTTTAGACTTTCCCCTTTTTCTTTTTTTTTCTTTTTACAAGCACATGGTTTCTGTCTATTCCCATCTTCAAGGATTTTGCTGATTGGAGATCAGATTAAGCGTCAGTCAGCAGCTGAAGAGACAAATACCTCTTGTTTTTCCCTGATGATAAAAAAATGAATTTATTATGGCCAGTACATACAAGCAAACTCATGACTCACGCAGTTATGAAATTATCAGATGATTATCAATGCATTTTGAAGCTATTTTTTTTCTCTAGCATTCACGGTAATGCCTAAATTATTTACTAGCATTATCTTTTATTAATAGAAGACACAGAAGAGATGCAACCAGTTTGGTTGCATTTGACAAAATATATTGAAGCAATGAAAAAAAGAGTCAAAGGGAAGAGAAAAGTGTGTCTGTGACATATGATTCAGTGGTAAAGAGAAGGGGTGAGGCTCTTCAAGCACATCCCGATTCAATCCGATTACAATTCAGAGAAAACGTTTACTGACCACGAGCTATTTCTCCCAGCCAGGGTTGTATGTAATGGTTGTGTTTACCCACAATGCCTTTCACTGAACCCCCAATGACCTTTGGGTTGTAGTCTGCTTCCTGTATTTGGTTCACTTGAAGACAAAGACGCTCGAGAGTTAGTGACGTCATAACCAGGCGATTAGTGTTCCTGCTGCATCAATTCGGAATAAACAGCTCCAAAATAGCCTCCAAAACTGAACATCTACAATTACGCCGGATAAAACTAGAAAATCACAAACCAACTGTAAAAATGTGCAACATGTAATTATTAATAAGCCACACATACTGGTGCAACTTTTCAGGAACAAACACCATAACAGCATAATTAGTTATCAATAACAACAACTCTGTACTATTTACACAAGAAAATTAGAGGATACATAACATAATAGAAAAGAATTTAATAAAGACAACAAAGGTGCAGCCGTCTATAAATCTGGAGTCTCGGGGTCCTCTGCAACTAATGAGCTTGCAGTGAAAAAACTTCATTATTTTGTAATTTCCTGTTTGCAATTGCAAGCTGATTTCGATTTAAAAACAATGAATTGTTCAGCCCTACTGCTGGCCTTTGCCATCTTTTGCATTTGCTTCTTCTATATAATCATCATCATCTTTGCATTTAATATTAATTAAAAAAAGGAGAAAAGTTACTAAACTCTTTACATTTTTGGATCAATCCAGAATTGTCTATGCGTGCATCTTTATGCATTAAAGACTTGATTATTTCCCCACCTCTAATAATGACAAATGGATAAACCCTGTGCCTGCCACCTTTTCTCTGCAGCACACCACAGAAACAGCAGAACAGGATGCAGCAGGCAATGCCAGGCTTTTGGACATTCCATTAACAAGCTAACTCACTATATTTTATTACTGTAGTTGACACATTATTATCAGTAATCTTTTTCTTAAGCTCACAAAGTGGTACAGCGTGTTAGGGGGTCCACAGTGCATCTACAAGGCATCAATATAGAAAGTACATGCACAAGTCACACAACATAAAACAGGGAATTCACATGACTCACATCTTTTTAAGTGTGAGCCAAACTTAACTACTCTCATTTCCTGTGACTAAGCTATAAAAAGTATGAGATGTGTCAGAGAAATAATAATAACCAAAAAAATCCATTACAAAATAGTTTGCTGTGTTTGTAGTTTGGCACAGCTTGTGCACATGCACCAAATATGAGGTTAACAATGCATAGACAGAATATTTGGTGCATGCAAGCATTTATTTATTCATATGAGGGACGATGAAGCCTCTAATTAGGATTAAGAAATTACACTCGGAGTGAAGCAGAGCGGCTGCCTGGGATCACGAGTCATCACAGCTTTTCTGCTGGACCCAACACCTGTGCCTCCATCCCTGTGGGGACTGTGATTGGTTGGTTGGGCTCATCCTCTCACCGTGCACCTTTCTTAACCCATTAAGAGCAGATGCAACATATGGGTACACAGCACAGCACAACAGGTTAATAATCAGAGATTTGGCCAAAAAAGAAAAGCCAAAAACAAGCGACAATTTCTTTGCGACATTGCTGAGAGCAGCACTGGATAAAGAAATAAAGGTCTTAGTCAGAGACATACAGGGGCTTCTTCTCTTCTCATCAGCATGTTGAAACTGATTGCGCAGTTTTAAAAGGGGTTGAAAAAAATGATGTATTATGTGCGATCTAACGAAGGTGGACTTTAAACCAAACCAAGAATTGTAAAATAATCCATTATTTCTACATAAATCAGCTCAAGTTATATTGTGGGGCTTCTTGTGTCGTTTATCATGAGATAATCAGATAAAAAAAAAAAAACTACAGCTGCTGCAGAAGAGTGGGGCAGAGTTTTTAAATAAGGCTATGTCTTCTAAATACCGGTATCCACATCTGGAGCACCCTGACAAGTGATTCAAATCACTGACAGCTAAAGCAGCAGCGAAAGCCCTGCTCACATGTCTCATGCACAAAACACCAATTTAAACTCATAAATGAAAATGTCAGTAATATTGTTCTGAACACGCTGGGCTCCAGTAATCTGGTGTCTGCAGCTCCAGTGGATCATTTCAGAGTTCAGCGCTTTCCTCAAAGGAACTCCAGGGGATGAAAACCAGCAGTTAATAGTGATCTGAATTGGTTCTAATTTCTGACTCATTTCAGCTCCACGTCTTGGCCTCTGAAAGGAAACCCTGCCCTCATTCACACTGCTCTTTCTTTCTTAAGCTCTTTCAGTGCAACATAATAATAAAAAAAGATTTTCTTATTATTATTCACACAGGCTGCGCATACCAGCACATGTGAGCTTCATATCCTCAACACTGCAAGTAGCTCTTTGAGTTTACACTTTTCATTCACCCTTTCTATAGATCTTCCTGCTGGCTCATTTTTTTTCAAACCATCAGCTCTCTGATAACATACTCACATTTAATCCATTTCTCTTGATTGATGCTCCTAATCAGAGATCCTGCAGTTATTTAGGCATGCTCAGATCAGGTTATGTGATCGATGGGAGTATCACTTTTCATCCCAACTTCTTTAATTCCCCTGATATTATCTGTCTTTCCCAACAACTTCCCCTCTGAAAATCTAAAAAGGGGGCAGTTTGTGAAGTACAATAACGCTTTCACCGTTTGCATGTGAAGCAGATGCTTTCATTTGAGATGAATAAGTCTCCATCTGGGGGTATCGCATTCAGCACGTTTGGTGCGATGGTGGCCTCGGATGCAGGATGGTTTTGTTCAGCTGAGTGACTGAGGGCAAAAAGTGTCTCTACTAGCCTGAGATACATTTGTGCCCTTTTTCCCCCCTTTTACAATTCAGACAAAAACTTTCTTCTATAAAAAAAAGGGCAGAATCATTTCATTTTCCATGAAAAAGCCATCATGTGATTTATTGTCGACATACTGTGATGAAGGTTTGCTGGAAGCAGTTAATCCCTTCACGCTCGCTGGCCCAAATATAGGCAGAATGAAAATTCTGCAGCTGTACTTTGAATGGTATCTCTCCATACTTGGTCACCATTTGAAAAAGCACAAAACCTCACAATTTAAACAAAATATTAAAGATAAAATGCAACAAAAAGTAAGAGCACATCCAGCAAAACAGCAGCTTCTTACCTTCTTTGTGTGTAAAGGTGCTGAGCATTGAATCCATATGTGTCGCTCCCTAATTTAACTTGAAGAATCCAGTGATAAAAATGCCTCACAAGGGGGTCAGTATGACATATCTGGCTTCCCCATTCTCACTTAATAGCACCTTTTTGGCAATTTTCCCATCAATGTTTTCTGGCTGTGGCAGTGAAAGGTGTCATACACATTTTTAATCCCACCTAAAATGCTCTGATTGGTCAGCTGTTTTTTTTTTTTTTTTTTTTTTTTTACTTGGATGTGGGTGGTGATTCAGGTGGGACATCCTCTCAAGTTTTAAGTCACAGCTGTGAGTTTCCTCTGCAGTAAATTACAGGCCGCAATTGAGACACCTCTTATTTAAGCAGGATTGTTGCTATGCATCATGGGGGAAAAAAAAAAACAGCACGCTTCATTCCTCTGCGAGTCCCACCTGAATCAGACTACAACTGCATTTCGTTTCAGAAACCTTCCCTGGGCTTTGAAACAGAGCTGTTTTGTTTTAGAAGGCTGCAGCCAAGAAACAAATTTCCTATTTACACCGAGCCGCTGTGAACCACAGATGAAAACTGAAAGGACCCAGATTCCTGCGATTCCTAAATTTGGAGAGCAGCAGGTTGGCGTGATGTGGCTAATTCAGTCAGTCCAAAATGAAAATAGAAACTGACCAGAATTACATCCTCTGCCAAGCATTCAGGCTGCTGTGTACGTTCCTCCAACTCCTATTCCTGAGTTTCACTAAATAGACGTCCAGGAAAGTGTTTGACCCTTAAACTATGACACTTTAACACCTCAGTTTAAGCCCCGTGTAAAAACTTTTGGGTTTAAAAATCTTGATTTATAGCCAAAACTGCTGCTTTCTGAGGTCATAGTGATCTTGACCTTCGGACCGTCAAATTTAAATCAGTACATCCTCAGCTCCGAGTGAATATTGGTGCCAAATTTGAATTAATTCCTTCAGGATATTCCTGATATATTGTGCTCATGAATAAGAATTAAAATGGACAGCCTGTAATATTATGCAAAAAAATAATAATTAAAGAAAGAGAAACTTATTGTTATGTTTTGTTTACAGAATCACATTTCTACCCCGCAGGACTGAGAAATACCCATTTAACTCCAAGTTATACAACCAAAATCTGTCGGGCTTTGTAGGCGGACTTTGCAGCCGTCATGCTATAGTTTTCAGGAATGCAGCATTAATATTTGCATTGCACATGATTATATAAGAAGCAACGTGTCATCATTTCCCTCTCTCAAACTCACATGTACATCTCCATCCTCTGCTGCGCTGCTGCTTATCCTTTGCTGCTAACGGACCAGATGGCAGTAAAGACTGTTGTGACATCTATTTGCTCAAATTTCCTCAGAGCACGCCCACGTTTTCATCTCATCATTAATGCATAAGAACCACGTCTTCCTTCTCTGTGGCTATAGTGGAGATGGGCAGAGCCAGTTTGCAAGATTTGTTGGTTTTTTTTTTTTTTTTTTTGGTTTTTTTAAAGAGTTGCAAAAAATGATTTGAAAAGTTGCTGAAAGAAGCAACAAATACACTTAGCAGGCAATGGCAGCCAGGATCCGGTAGCCATTTCTGATTCGCATTTAAGGATGGAAATGACAAAAGGATTTTTAAAAAGAAAAGAAAATAAACTGTTGGATGGATCCATATCTAGGCATGTTTGTTTTTGTTATTTAGATTATATTGTGGTAACAGACAGATGATTGGCTGGATGCTCTGGCTGTACGGATCCCCATCTGCGATTTGCTGGATGGTTTGCTGTTCAACCAATCCCTGAGGCTCCTCAGCTCTTTAACTGCGCGGCTGACATCCATTCAGTGCAGCTGAGGCAGTTTTTAACAGCTTGCCATCTGAGGAATTTGGCTTTTACCGATGTGATCATATGATTTTTAACTACGTGGATTGTAAATGCTGGTGTGAATCATTAGTTTGGCCTCAGCCACTTGTACCAAGACTAAGTAGTAAAGCTTTATTTATTTATTTTTACCAGATTTCTGGACTGTTGAGTGAAGAGTTGGACAAGCTTCTAGCATAGCATATCTCTCTTTTTTTGTGATGTTTAACCCTTATTTTTGACCTGCCTGGTTTTTTAAATGTAAAAATACCTTAACAACTTTATTTATGAAACACTTTCATACAACCTCAGCTGAAACAAAGTGCTGTACATCAGTAATAAACAGTGTAAAAACATAAAAGAAATAATAAAAGGATAAAATACAACTACAAGTAAAAATGCATATAGAAGCTCAATTTTTTCAAGCAGTCAACATATTATTTTTTCTTCTTTAGTCTCCAAGTCTCATTTCTTAGATTATGGGGCTAAAATTATGTAAAATGAAAATTAATCAATAGATAAAGCAACATAAAGACCAATGAAAACAAAAAACTAAATTTATTACGAACAGTACTTTGTAGAAACAACACAGAGATTAACAGTGAGAAGCTTTATCTCTTCTGAATATCATTCTCAAAAGTCTTAGTTTTCATGGGGAAAAATGCTGGCATTAAACCAAACACACAACAGAAACTATTTACATATTTACACTTCATCTTCCAGGCATTTTTTGCTATTTACAATTATTTATGCTACTATTTACCTAATATATTCACAAAACCAACTCTAACTCAACTTGTTTTTGGCTCCATCATACATCTAAAACTTCTTCTTGGCTTTATTCCAGCCACAGAGGACCATATTTTTTCTCTTTTCTGACAAATAACTTTCTTGTCACTAGTTGTACTTTGCAAGCTCCTGATAGGACGTTACCACCAATTAGCAATCTAACTGGTTTAAAGTTTGACAGAGTGACATCATAATTTCCGAGTCAAAATAGAGGTGTCTTGGCAACACGATGGTGATAGCGACCTTTTTTTTTTTTTTTTCATTAATAAAGTGTTATAAATAATCATGTTATCGTGGATCAGTCATGGTGAATTTACCATATAGCAGGGATCTGCTGCTCCAGTCATTCTTTTATTGATGCTTTTCACAAATCAATAAATTAATCAGCTGATCCTGGTCTTAATGAGGTAGTTTTTAAATTTATATCTCATGAAAATGTTCTCCTACTACTTTCAGAATTTGACCACAAGTCCCCCCTAAAACACACACACACACAGACACACGCACACACAAAACTATATTTAAAGGACATCCGGGATCTTCTCTTCATTTTGGCATTCGAGTGGAACATCTTTGCATCCCTTTATGCAGCCACTCTGCCTCTCTGAAATACTCTTTAGTATCCATCTCATCTGCATTTGTAGTGAAGTATGCACTGGCCAACAAACTAACCCCCCCCCCCCCCCCCCCCAAATACACAACACACACACACATGCACATAGACTCTTTGGAAAAGCAGCTGTAACGTGGTGAATCCAAGCTTCGTGCTCTGTACGTCACAAACAGAACAAAATTTGTCGTTTTTCATGTTCAAAAAAAGAAATTGGAAGTCTTGGTTTTGCAGCTTGCTACAGATTCCTCTTTGAATATGCTAATGAGCAAATGCTGTATAGGCCAGAGATTGCAGGAGAGTGAGGGATGTTCAGGAACGTTGAAAAGAAGGCTGGAAATTTTAGTTTGGTCTGTGTGTCACTGAGCAGCTGTTCATTTAAGAGGTGTCATCTTGTAGTTAGTATCCAGATCTTCTTAATACACCCACTCCTGAGATCCCCAAAACAAAGGGTCCCAAAGGAGTAGGACAGGTCAGATGGGATATTCTGATCTGTCCCATTTTTTGCTTGTAGAAACTCAAGAAAATGCATGCTAACCCATCCCGTACCAACACAGACCTATTGGTGGAACCAGAGCTTGATACTCCCTTTACATATGTCTGTTTCAAACATCAGGGTCCTCACCCTGCCATGCATCCTTTACATTAGCAGTGCAGAGCTTAGACTTCACCTCCCAGTTTCCACACCAATAGTGAAGGTATCATAATAATGTTCATTCTCAGTAAGTGCACAGTAGACGGCAGTGGTCTGGGTGGCCATTATAAACATGGCAGCTTCTTCTTCTTTGTTCCTTTCATGGGTCACACGTCAGATATACTGCTCAACGACTGAGCAAACAGAGTAGTACCACCAGAAACTGCGGGGGCAGTGTTGAGCAGTACAGCTGATGTGCAACCAGCAAAAGGAACAAAGAAGATGCATTTAATAGCAATTTAATAGACCACCACCCTCTACTACGTTGCTGCTCTATATCTTTCTGAGAATGTACATTATGATAATCGCCTCCATCTTCGGCAAGTTTGCACTCTGAACTTTGCACTGCCTACTACCCTAACAACCATGCCAACATAAGATACATAAAAGTATGAGAGCAGTGGCATTTGAAATGGATATACCTCTTTAAGAATGTAAAGGGAGAATAAATAGGCCTTTAAAGTGACTGGTAATTTTTTCATGCCAGAAAACCCATGTTTCTACAGCTTCCACGTTCCCCTTCAGCTGAAAAGAAAGGCTGTAGTTTTATGTCACATGGAGTCTTTTTTATTACTGTCAAAATTTGATCCATTCGAGGTTGTCCTTTTTAAAATTCTAACGGAGACAAATTTAACTAGATTCTTATGTGGAAGTCATCGATCTTGGCATAGGATGGACTTTCTCTTGTCATACCATCATATAAATGACATCACATTTAAAAAAAAGTAAAAGTAACAAAGAAACAAGTGCAGCAAAAGAATTTTATAGTCTCCCAGTAGCCCAACAGAGTATGTAGGAAACTCATTTGATTTTCCTGCCACAGTGTGAGCGTGTTCATTAGCGGCTGCAGCTGAGGTTTTCACTTCGTTTCGGCAGTTTGAGGCGGCTCAGCGGAGGATTTGCTGTCAAGCAGCACAGACAAAGAGAAGATAACGGGCCGATGCAGATTCTGAGAGACACCCTTTCGCCTGCAAAAGTTGCCGGTTAGGAGCGCGGATCAGCTGGGAAGTTCCGGGAAAAGATCTGAGGATACTGGAAAACATCTCCCGTTACATTAAAAATGCAGAGCTCAAGTTCTCTTACGCAAGGCAGCTTCTTCTCCTGGTGGAGCTCATTGCAAAGCGGGGCCCGTGGTGTTAGCGGGGCGGCCTCCAGGTGTGAACACCAGGAAACATATGAATATCAATGAGGGCGCTGATGAAAATAAAGAGGAGGGGGGGGGGGATGTGCTCAGTGAGCTTTTTCTGGATAAATGAGGGTTTGAAACAAGGTTTAAATTAACGATCCAGACATGAAGATATTGGGGGGGGGTTCTCCAGCAATTCACAGTATGAGTGGGAAAGCTAATCTAAGATGCTTTTTTTTGTTTTTTTGCCCATCAGTGTTGCTGGTCACTCATGTGTTTAGTAATTGAGAAACACACACGCTGCTGGCTTTAATGAAAAAATAAGCAGTCTTTTCTATCTTCATGAATAAAAATGACTTCTTGGAGATTTAAGAAGCTAAATAAATAAATAAATATAAGAAGTGGTAACAAACGCAGCATCTGTTTTTGAAGTGGTTCACACTAAAATTAAATAGCTGAGAGAGAAAAAAGTGACACCTACTTTCACCAGATGATTGATGGCATAAAGCAGAAACAAATTTGGCTACTTTTTTTTTCCTAAAGAGTGTTAAAGCATGTCAAAACGACAGACTTTCAGCAGATCCTGCATACATTTAAGATCATTTTTCCTCCTTCAAAAGCAAACTTGCATTATTTTGGATAAGATCTGCTCCTTTATCTTTAAGCTGATTCCTCAGAAGTGTGATTGAGGATGCAGCATCACAACAGCGACACTTCTAGAAGCATAAATCCCGTTTTCTTTGCCACCCTGTCCACCGTAAAACTTCAGAGCAGGGTAATGATTTTTGGCACACTTCTCACTCTTAGGTTAAGACCAGACACATCCCATTAATACCAGATTTGTGTGTTAACGTTGGCTAAAACAGAAAACAGCCAAAAAAGATGCATCATCACACAAAGATGCAATGCTGAGAACAGACTTTTTGCACCAGAAAAAAAGTAAAAAATATACAGATTAACTAAAACTGACTGTGTATAAAACTGCATCTGATTCTTTAAGCTTGTGTGTCCCCTGGAAGGTGTTTCAGGTGTTTAGATGCTGCTGATGAAGCTCTGGACTACAGATCAACGTTAAACCAATTGGCCTGGAGGAGAGAAAACTGCAGCAAAAGCTAAAAAAAACAAACAAAAAAAAAACAAAAAAAAAAAAACAAGGCGACACACTTGTCATTGATTGGCCCGGACAGACACTTGATCATGTGGAGGATGACATGTTTACTTGTTGGCTTGTTTTCCTGTCGTACAGCTCCCTGCAGGGCTGGACACGGACCAGCTTTCTTTACCGCTCTTCCTGCAGACGGAAAGAAGTGAAGCCCATTTTTTTTTCATGTTACATTAATATTAATTACTTTACAGAGCTCACAGCTGACAAGCACACACCCACCACTGAGCTCGTCTCATCTCAACCAGAAAAATAACTCATTTGCATTTCTCTTTTTGTCATTATATTGAAGTTTGCTTTTATCCCTGCTTAGGCTATATTTTTGGGAGAACATGACATTCAAATGTAAAGTTAAAAAAAAAAAAAGAAAAGAAAACGATAAGTTGTCTACTTCACTTCCTGGTTTGACCTGTGTGAGTTTTCAGTGCTGGACAGGATTTTTTTTTCCTAAAAATATGAGCTCAGCTTGCAAAAAATTGTCCATCAACTAAAAGATTTTACTTATTTTTAGCAGCCAGGACGAGTTACTAAAACAGGACTTTTGCCACAGGACTCTCATGCTGTATTATCATGTCAATATGATGGCGGTCAATCATTTGTCAACCACACAGGTATTTGAGACGTCTCTGCTCAGCGCCAAAGCGACTGCAAAAAAAGGTACCTTTGAGCTGCTTGTGCAGCCTGTTAAACCAAAAAGATCACTTCAAAGTTGTCTTGTAAATGAAAATGGGATTGCAGAGGATTATTAAAGATACATTTCAAACTCTTGAGTAAAGTGGGTAGATAAATCAATAATGAAACAGTCTCTGAGCTGAATCATTCAGCGTGGCTCCGTCTGAGTCTTCTGAATCACTGACCACAACTCTCTACTAACTGATCCATTCAAGTATGCAGATTGAGGGCTCGGCTCATTGACTCATTCCCAGTTTGGAAAAACTACCAAGCAATCTAAGCTTCTAAGGGCAGAAGGAAGAGTGTCCTCTTCCTGTGCCAGAACCAGAAAAATTCAGAATGGTTATACAGGTTGCTGTAAGCTGACACATTTCTCCAGTTAGCTTTAGAAAAGACACTTTAAGCCTCTCAGGATTTTATCAGGTCAATCAAACTGTTCTTTTACAGGCAATACCTGGCAACTTTCCAACATTGCTGAGCTGAACCACTGTATACATATAATATAATATAAGAGATTAAAGTGTCTTCACGGTTAAATCTGACTTCTCATACCAACAGCTACAACAGAGTAGAGTTTGGGCTGAAGAGCAGTGTCATTCACAGCTGACTAGTTGGAGTCTACACCAAGATATTGGATTATTTATACAGATGGATCACAACTTTCTCAAATAGCCAAAATACTCCCACCTGCCTCTTTATTAGGTACTATTAGCTATTTGATTGTTTGTTAACACAAATAGCTCGTCAGCCAATCACAAAGCAGCAACTCAATGCATTCGGTTATGAAAACATGGTCAAAACAAGTTGACCTTGACTTAAATAACCACTGGTTCCAATCAAGGTATGCAGAATACCATTTCTGAACACAACACAGCCAACCTTGAGGTAGATGGGCCACCAGAGCAGACCACACTGGGTGCCACTGCTGAATCTGAAGCTACCCACAGACTCAACAAAACCCAATGCCTGGTCTGATGAGTCTCCATTGAGATGGTAGGGTCAGAACTGGGTGTAAACAACATAAAAGCATGGATCCATCCTGCCTTGTATCAACAGTTTGGGCTGCTGATGGTGTAATGGTGTGGGGTCTATCCCTTTATGGCCACAGTGTGCCATCTTCTGATGGCAGCCTCCAGCAGAATAATCCACAATGTCACAAAGCTCAGATCATCTCCAACTACTTTCTTGAACACGACAATGAGTTCACTGGTCTTCAATAGCCTCCACAGTCACCAGATCTCAATCTTTGGCTTTGGGATGTGGTGGAACATGAGATTCTCCTCATGGATGTGCAGCCGACACACCTGCAGCACCTGTGTGATGCTGTCATGTCAATAAGAAGGAAAATCTCTAAGGAATGTTTTCAACACGTTGTTGAATGTATGTCATGAATAATGAAGGTATTTTTGAAGGAAAAAAGTGACTCTAACCAACTACTAGCAAAGCGTACTTAATGAAACTGGCAGGCGGCTGAATGTGACAAAGGTTCCTGTCAAGAGGCGGGATATTTGGGCCACAAGTTAACGATCACTTACTGAAGAAGTGCTGAAAGCAGAAAAAATGAGCAAGCACAAGGCTCAACATCTGCAAGATAAAAGAACGGATTCATAAACAAGCAACATGGTTGTGGTTGCTACAGCAACGCAGGCCAACATCATTGTACATGAAATGAATGGCCAGGTTGTGTGCTTTATTCACCAGGAAAGACGTGGCAACAGGTTGCAATGTGGGAGTAGAACAAGCTTGTGGAAGTGATACTCCTTAGTTCCTGGTATTCATACTTATGGACCACCTACTATAACAGTGTTGCAGACTAAATATACCCCCTTCATGTCAACAGTATTCCCTGATGACATTGGCTTCCTTCAGTAGATATGTGGTCTGCAGCACAGCTGAGGCTGTTTAGAAATGTTATGAGAAACCTGACAAAGAGATCAAGGTGTTTTCTTGATGTGGTTGTACAGATGCAAACTCTTCATGCAAAACTTTTTGAAAGTCAGTATGGAAAATTTGCCAGGCAGAAATTTTTTAATGAGAAATCTTGAGCCTTATTCATTTCAGTAAAGTGAGTAAAAACATATCCTTGAAAGAGATATCCAAATTAATTTCAAGGAATCAGGAATAAATTTTGCAGAATGCACCAAAAAAAGACTTAATTTCTTGTTTGGAACGATATCAGGTGAAATGTGGCTGCTTGGTGTTCATGTTGACACAAAATCCCCCCTAAAAAAAAAAAAAAGAAAAAAAAAAAAACCTCCCAGTCGACGTGGAAAGTGGGTTTGGTCCAACAGCAGCAGCACAGACCCGATACAGCCAGCATGTGCGTCTGCGCTGAGTTTCCCCACGAAGAGCTCCAGCCACGAGATAGGGTGGACGCTATGACATACACACTCACACACAGAGTTTCTGGCCAACCCATGCTCCAGTGACTCACCACACATACACACACACACAGAGAAAATCACCACCACTTCACTCGCACACAACCGGACGTGCTCGTACTCTCCTTCCCAAACACACACCTACACACACGCAGCCTCCTACTATTTCATAAAGCACCAATAGCAACAGAAGTGCATGTGTGTGTGTTTTGAGCGTATGACTGAAATAAAAGCAACAAGGAGTGAGTGGCAGGAAAAAAAGAAAAGAAGAAGGCTGAACATGTGTGTGTGTGTGTGTGTGTGCAAGATGCAGCTGTTATGCATGCTTTCAGCGTGTGTGTGTGTGTGTGTGTATGTGAGAAATTAATAGCAATTTGACAGAGCGACAAAGGATGTGTGTGATGCTAGTTGTCGGATGGTGTATGTGTGAGTGTGTGAGGCTCTTATGGCTGTCATGAGCCCTCGTGACTGAATGCTGTTGAGGGCAATGCAAACCCAGAACGGAGTCCTTTCTTGTTGTGACAAATAATATGGGAAACACAGGTCCAGCTGAAGTTTTTCCACAATTTCGTGTCCAGCGCGAATGTGTAGATGTATAAGGAAATGTATATTGGGGTGACAGGTCAGGTAGCAATAGCAAATCACAGCTGTGCTTCCTAGGAATTGGCAAAATGTGTGTAAAAGACACAGCGGCTGTCAGAGCAGGAAGAGGAAAAGAGTGTGCGTGATGTGAGAGTAGTAGTGAGGAAAGGAAAGGGCACGAGAGCTGCATGCTGCGTGTGTGTGTGTGTGTGTGTGTGTGTTTGTGACAAATAAATAGCAGCCAAAGAGCAAGTGAGCACGGTCTGATTTGGAGACTGGCAGCATGACTGACTGATCCCTGCATCCATATCATAGGATTAAAAAGCTTGACACGGCACAGATACAATAGCATCAAAATATGAGACAAAAAGTCGGTCAATGGAAAAGGAAATGTGATTATGAACCAGAACAGGGGAGAGGAAGATAATATTTAAAAATAAAAAAAAATAAATAAAAAAAAAATGGCACAGTTTGAACATGAGCCATACAGTGGAGTGGCTGTTGGGAGGTGAATGCTAACGCTGTCACCGGGCAGTATAGAGAAAGGAGGAGG
This sequence comes from Melanotaenia boesemani, assembly GCF_017639745.1. Taxonomy (NCBI): domain Eukaryota; kingdom Metazoa; phylum Chordata; class Actinopteri; order Atheriniformes; family Melanotaeniidae; genus Melanotaenia; species Melanotaenia boesemani. Next base: position 25,286,926 of record NC_055698.1, read on the forward strand.
AGAAGGAGGAGGAGGAGCTCCTGCCAAATATGAGCCTCTCCAATGATTTCCAAGAGCCAAGACACACTTCAGTCACACTGTCAGGGATGTGGCGGAGGGTGAAACCTGCCCAAATTCAGTTTACACACCTGTTCTTCTAAGCCTGAAAGAAAAAATCCTCCTCCTGTATGTCCTTCAGTGTAAAATCTGACTACAGCAGGTCACACAAGGAATAAAAAAAAAACAAGGTTTTTATTGATAACATTTGTCTGACTGGTCACGATGGCATTTTCACTCGCAACCGCATCTCTGCATATGGCTTAAACCAGCCTGCCAGCTAGCTGCACCTAATTATTCATGATTTTATGTAACAAGATTTTGGGTAGGAAATTAGGTCAGGGAACATACAGCGCACAGAGTGTGTGAACTTGGAAAAAAAAGAAAAAGTTTGACTATAGACAGAATCAGGAGGAAGGGGGCTGCCATATAAACACAGTTCCATATACGCTTTCTAGGTCAACAAACCAGCTATAAATAAGTTTGTACAACAGTCAATTCCTTTATAAAAGCACCTGAAAGCCAGACTTACAACACTAGTTTCAGGCTACAGATTTTAAACATCTGATTAAAACGAGGTTAAATGCAAGACAAAGCGCTTCTCCACATGAACTAACTACAGATGTGCTGCTTTTCTCAAAATCTCCTTTAAAAGCTACCAAATACAGACTGCTGCTATGTACAGCGGTGCTTCAATGTAAAACCAGTAGAAAACCAGTCTGCCATTAACTGGCACCAAGTCAGCGTCTGCTTACCAAACAGGCAACCAGTCTTCTGGACCAAACCAGCAGCCGTTTGTATATTAACTTACACAAACACATAACCCAACAAACTTATTTTACTTATTTGCCTCCACATATTCTCGAAAAGGACGTAAATCCAATAAATAAAGCAGTTTAATAGCAAACTAATCTGCTGTACGTTACAACCGCGACTGTGGCACAGTTTTTATACGAACAATCCGCTTGGATATAAAACAGCCCGAAAAGCATCTCCGAGATAAGAAACAGTTTGTTTAAAGGCAGGTAAAAGGAAGAGTGAGTGAGTAACGTGAGCGTCTGCTTCGGTAAACTGTTTAAAAACAGTCCGCTGTAAGCAGAGAGTCTGTTTCTATACAGCCCGCTGACGGCGGCTTCACCTCAGATGACCCAACCAGCCAGACTGGCTGTCTGCTAGCTAGCCCCGTTTGAACCTACGTACAGCGGCAATAACAACACTTGAACCGACACCGCAACCCTAACAGCCACTGGCTCCGCCGTCACTCTGTCACCGAAAAAGAATATAAAAAAAAAAGAGAAAACTGCATTTTGTTTTTCTCTCTACTTGACTCGGCAGACTAACGCTGACTTGGGAGTGGAAGAAGTGAAGAGGAAACCAGCCAAAACAAATGCATTTCCCGACATGAAAGGATAACATCCAGAAACGGACAGCCACGTTTTGTGCTGTGGTGTGCGGGGGAAAGGCTAAAGCTAAAGCACTTAGCTTCACGGGGTTGCCCATCATTAGCGGGGGCTAACTGGCTAACGGTTAGCCTCCGCTGGCTAATAAATTTATTATGGGCACTTTCTCCGGGGGTGGAGGGGGGGACGGCAAAAGTTGGCTACCAGAAACATCGCGAACCGGATGACATTCACTTGTCTGACAACTGTTCTAAAACATAACCGAGGACTATGCAGTCACACAGCAACTAAAGTTACCTGACAACCAGGTATCTAACTGTTTTGATTCCAGTTTGGCTGCCGTGGATGTTTGCTGGGTGATAGCAAGGTGATTCCCACTCTGAGCGGCTGTGATGGAGGGGGACGGTCGCTAGCAGCAGCAGCCTGGGCAGGGAGAGCCAGTCAGCCAGGCTGCTAGTCTGGCTGCAAACAAGCCGCTCTAATAACTTCACTTTTGCGGTCACTTTGGTTAGGATTTCCCTCTAGGAGTTGAAAAAATAAGAAGTTTCCCTTGTGTCCTACCTGTGTGTAGTCTGTGGTTGCGAGGTGCGACAGGCTGGAAGTTGATTATTCCCAGATATCCAAAGTGGTGCGGTGCGGGGCGCATATAGCTAGCGCTGGGTACAGTAAAGATTGTAGCATAGCTAACCTAAAGACAACAGTAGAGAGGAGAAAAAAAACACCTCCTCGTTGCTCATAGGGGGGATCGACGACAAAAACCACATGATCTTTTACGTCAGCATATATTTGCATAGGATGCCAAATTTATGTTTCGCGTCCAGGTGACGTGAAAATGTACAGAAAAGTTTGGATTACAGCTTTGCCGGACGCTGGCACGGCTGGTCGGGTTGCGGTGGAGAGACGCAGGCATGTGAAAGCCATGCACCTCTGTTCCCCTCCAGCAGCCCCGATCTGCACCACTTTGCTGTTTCATGACTTACAGCATGGATGACTGTGATTAGCACTGGAAGCTTCCTATATACAAACAGCCGCTGTAGTGCTCCGCTCTGACTTTATAATGAATTTATTTAATGAAATGCCACTTTTATCCCATATTGTAACACCAATTTGCCTTTGCATCATCTTTAATGGGTTACTTCTCAGATGCGATGTATAGCAACCACTTATTAACTTGTTTATTTTCCTCAAACATATATATACATGCTACATTTAGAAGCGCGTGTTTGTGAGTTTAACACTTATTCAAAAAAAAAGAAAAACAACGCAAAGAAAAGACATGACAAGAAAATGATTTTTAGAAAAAGAAATAAAACAATAGAGGAAATACCAGCGCTCAAATTTCCTTGTAACACCTGTTTGATCCTGTGGCTGACCTCGCAAACAGCATCCTGCTCTGGTGCAGCAGCAGCATCTTCAGCCCGTTAAGCAGCTGGTAATAAATGAGCATCTAAAGAATTATGGAGTAATGCTTTAAAGGGAAGTGATGTGGGAGTGGTAGTAAAGTTTCTCCCCGTTCGTCAGACTGCTGTTTGCATTTCACCAGCTCATGCATTTTTGATAAATGGGCTTGTTGTTGCAGATCAGATGCAATAAATGTATAAACGTCTCCTTTACGCCGCTCTGAAAAGATGTCAGAGAGCGACACCGACAGGCGAATCTGGGAACTACACCATAGTTATTGTAAAGATCTTTATGTTTATTTTTAATTTAGCAAGTAATATCAAGATCAGGGGTGTTTTGTTAGCTTATTTTTTTTATTAATCAGATAATTAATTAAGTTTTAACTGAAATTCTAAAAAAAATTTACAAAATTGTTCCTTATTAATGATTATAATGAATCACTTTCTACCTTCACCAACTCACTTATTATTGATGAAATTAGAACTTTTTTTGTCAGTTTGATATCGCTTAAATATTGTTTAATGGTTTTGATATTTTCCTCCATAGAAAATCTTTGTCAATCACTACAACAAATACCTGGAGCTGATTTGTTTGGTTTGCCCCATTTGATTGTGTTTTATTTTTATTATTATTATTTTTTAAATGCTATATTTGCCATTCATATTTCTTTCAGAGACACATGTCTACATAATTATAACTGCTTGTACTTGTTGTGTTTTATATTGTCAGTATTATGTAAAACATTCTGAATCACTAGATGTTTAAAAGAAATTTTCAATCCTAATATAATTGATTGCATTTAATATGTTGCTGTAAATGAATGGTTAGGAGTTTAAAGTAAAATTCACCAAGAAACAGCCCATTAGGACATTGCCTATTTCAAAACATCAAATTATTTCAGGGCAAGCCTGTGAAAATAACACAGGGCCTTCAGAACAGGATCGATGTCACAGTCTGAACCATTTTTTGCTGAAGAGTTTTCAGCAATTGGAAGCTCTTGCCAGTGTCTCCAGAATACACAATCAGGTAATGTTGCCAGGCAAAAAGTGCCAGCTCTAACCAATAAGCACAGTTTTGGCCAACATTGCTTAGCAACAAAAGTTAAAAACTGAACCACTCAAGGTTTAAAGTAGTCTTTAAAATAGTAATCAAGAACCGCAGATCTCTTTCAGCAGATGAAAAGTGTTGGAGGAACAAATTGCCCTGCAGGACAGTCGAGACCTGGAAAGGAAAAGTTTGTCTCCCTTTGTGATTAAAAGAGTTCTTACTGTAGATGATTTTACATAATTTAATGATTGTTAAAGTTTGTTTCTCCACCACTAAGGACACAAATAAATAGAAGAAAATTGGGCTCCAAGGCAAAGATAAAAAATACAAAATCAGCGACATTGTTTATAGTTTTTGTAGCTGTTTTGGTTTTTGTAGTTTGTGGTTTTCTGGGGTTTTTTCTCCCTTTATTTATAATAGTCATATTCTCTTCCCAACAATATTTATGTTCAGACCAAATACTGGGGCTTTCCAGCTTCTAGGCCACTTTGGACTCCTGTAGGCCTGTTCTGTGATCCTTCCATGTCCAAAGAATTTTTTTTTTTTTTAAATTAAGACCCCTCAAACAGAGAACTTAAAGAAGTCGGCTTTGGTGACGAGCAACTTTCAAATGAGGAACCTCTGCTGAATGAAACCACTCTATAATGTTTCAGTTAACATCCACTAATTAACCAGGTGGTTATTAGAATTTTTTACACCACAGCATAAAACATGAAGATGTGTGAAAGAGAGAAAGAGATAATTAGCATATTACTGTGGTTTGGCAACAAAAACTATGACTAAAAAGACACTTTAATAAAAGGGGAAATCAGAGGAACAAAGAAGAGTTTTTAGCAGCGGTTAAATTAGTCAAACTATGACTTTGAAACTGCACATGATAAAGTGAAATCAGTGTGGTTTTTGGAGGTTGTGAGCTTCTTTTCTTGTCTTGTGACAGAGACACTTGCAGCCTCTGGCCTCCTCGTTGCAATTAATCAAATGAAGCGACCTGAACGAGGAAAAGAGAAGTTATTATTTGGTGTCACAGCTCAGCACACTGCCGGAGTGTTTGCACTGATGTGCTGAGGGCCTGTTTTCTTCCCTTTTTTGCCACTTTGAGCAGCTGTATTTGTAAGAATATAATAATGTGTTTATGCTGTTTGAATGTTACACATCTGGTAGACTGTTAACTAAACTCATGGGGATAAATAAAGTTGTTTGAATTGAAATGAATTTCTAAGAGCTGCTCATTTTAACATGATTTTTTGTTCAAATCTTTACAGTAATGAAAATGTGGTTATGGAAAGTAAATTTCTGCCAGTTTGCTGACATAAAGGTTACACACTGGAACAAAACAGGATTTAAATGACCTGTAGCATCATGATCCGGTACTAGGAAAGTAATGAAGCCCAATTAGGAGTTTCCATTCTCACATTTGTTAACCCTTTAAAACCAAAGTCTCCCAAGCTGTGGACTTTGAGAATGTGTGATGCCACACTGTGTTAAATGGTCTTTGTGAAGACTTCACCTGAAATGTCTGCTAAAATATCTCTAATTTAGTTCTGCTTCATGATATCAGAGTTGGTCTTTGCAGAGATAATGTTCACTTATGTACTATTTAGATCATCTAAAGGGATATTCAAATTCATCCTGAAAGTGTTTTTATTTTCATTTTAGACAAGCCTGATTTTCTCTCTCATATGTGCTATTTGCCGTCTTCATTTATTCTATACACACACATACTGGCATTCACACATTGTAGAGGTTACTCTGTCCGCCTCTGTGTGGATGGCAAGTGTAAGGATTTCTTTATCCAAACTTTAGGGTTCCTTTGGGTGATGCTTCCGTTTATTAGAAAATTTTAAGTTAAAAACTGGATTTTGTTCGTTACAACCCAAAAAGAATGAAAAAGTGCTGCTTTCGGTGGGTTTCTCATGGCTACAGTAAGAACTCCCCCACCATCCACCTATTCTATTTAAAATCACCTGTAGATAAAACGAAACCCATGCAACACAACCAGCTCAATACCCTCCAAACACAATACTATCCCAATTTGGTAAACAGATAAACTAAAAAAAAAGGTAAACATAAATGGCTTTTACACATATCTTAACAAATCTTATGAGTGTTCACTTTACAGTAACTCCAAAAGTGTTCAAATGGACCTTGTGGTTGCAGAGATTTATGCAACTTTTGCAGCAGAGGCCTAAAAGTTGGCATAAGGCTCAAAAGATTAACACAAAAATAATAATTTCCTAAACTTTACCAACTAGTTTATTTTCCTTAACCTCAGTCAAACACAACAAAAGTAAACTCCACTTTACAGGTGTGAGGACACCTGTGATGAATACTTTTCATCAAATATTTTGGGCCAGACTGTTTGTTGACAGCCTGGTTTTGGATTTATTTAAACCTGTAAAAAGTTTCTGTGGAAGTGTTTGATTTTTATCTTCATAATTTCCTTCTGAACACATTTGTTGTGAGTCATGAACTCCTGTTTGCAGTTTGATCGGGCTGCTGCAGAATCCTCGGCTCATGGAGGTTATGAGCCCTGGCTCTGGGCTTTTGGGCCGACACAGCGCTGCTCACTTTGACTTTGCAGACTTTATGTCGCAGCCAAAAAATCCAAAGCTTTTCAGAGGGATCGGAGCCAAACCAGATGGAAGTTCCTGTTTTTACAAAAAAACAACTAAACGATGACTGCAAAGTTACTCACACATAGATGTGCTTTGTTATCTAAGTTTGCCACAAAAAGTTTGTTAAACACAACCACAGTAATCTGGACTCGTGACCCAAATTGCATGAGTAGCTTTAAATCATATTTAGTCTTGTGAAGTCTAGTGAGGTCTCCTAATGCTTCTAATTGAAGGTCTTGGTGTCAATAGTTCTATTGTTAGAGTTAAGCCAAGCACAATCATTGCATTTAATGTGATAAAACAATAATTTAAGGATAAGCATGCAGGAGGCATTTTGTTGCATCAAGGTCATAGGAGTCTAGAGGTAAGACTTGTGTCTTCACGTGATCAAAGCAGAATGTGTTAAACTGGACTGGAAACAGTTAGCAAAAACATGACAGTAGAGGCATAAAACCTACGCTGGTCTCAGCATGTTTTGTCAGGTGATGTGATTAAAAAGTAATAAATGTCACCACGGCGTCGCCCATTGGATTGCGGGTTTATGTTTGGAAGCCTTTAGTTTAGCATTTTGGCCATTGGCATCTAGATTTATTCTTTTTTCAAGCCACATTAAGTGAGTAAAAACATTTGAAATACTCGACATTTCTCCGGGAGGTTCATTTTCATATCCTGTCATGTTATTGACCTGACCAAGAGATTATGTAAAACAGCAACATGGTTCCCTGAGGCAGTTTAGAAATGACCTTAAAAAGTTTCTAATGAGAGGAGTGATGGTATGCTGATGGTATTCTGCAGCCTATTTGTGAACCCTGGGAAGATTTAAAAGAATTTGAGTGGTAGATGTGGTAGCTGGAGACAAGAGCAGGTAGTTTGTCTAACTTTGTCAGGGTAATAAAATGTCACATGAGTGTAATATTCTCCTCTTGGCACAGAGATGGCACAAATGTGGTACAAATTTAATGCATTTTTTCATGTTTTAGTAGTTAAAAACATGCACATGAAAGGAGCTATATAAATAAACTTGCCTTCACATCAGTATAATCTAATTTAAAGGGTTTTTGATGAATTACTTTTTTAGTTTGTCATCTTTAATTGATAGAGTGATCAATACATTTTCTACAGACGCTTTTTATTTTCTTTGCAAGCTTATTCTTCAGTTTTCAGTTCTCCAATTTGAAGTAAAATGTGCATAATAATAATGAAAATGTTCAATGTTTAATTGCAATACAGACACTGTTCAACATATTCTGCTTGACTGCTGCAGAACTGTAGAGAAAAGAGACAAACATGCAAATGTGGGTTCATACAAAGACATAGACTAAATATAAAATCAGTCTTTTATGGACTTTAATAAAAAGACATTTGTTTGGTTGGTTATGTGTCATTATTTTCCACATCTAAAAGGATTAGTTTTTGAACAACTGATAATCACCTTTGGCACTGGCTTCAAAAATATTGTCTGATCTCAGGATGATATGTTGGTGGAGATTCTCAGTCATTCAGGTCCTGTTAATCTTAGGAACCTGAATAGGAACAATCAAATTTCTTTTATTGGTTCTTGAAGATGGTTCACCTCTTCTGAGAAAAAGGCTATTTCAGTTCTAAAGCAGCCTTTGGGATGAAAAGTAAAACATCTCCTCTAACAGGGAAAAGAAGTCCAGGTGCTTTTATTCAAACTCTTAAGATTTTAGGAGGAGAAAAAACGGTTGGCTTAAAGAGTAAGTTTTATTTAAAAACTGACATCCCACTCAACACATTTCATGTCTGTATATTTATATGACATATAAACTAACTGGTCACTTTATTAGGTCTACCTCTTTAATTGCTTAACACAATCACACGGCAGCAACTCAGTGCATTTAGGCATGTAGACATGGTCAAGTTGTTTGTATCAAACCGGCTGGTCTAAATATTTCAGAAACTGCTGATCTACTGGGATTCTACCATACAGCCATCTTTAGGGATTACAGAGAATAGTTCAGAAAAGAGAAAATGTCCAGTGAGCAGCAGCTGTCTGGACCAAAATATCTTGTTGATGTCAGAGGATTATAGGCAGACTGGTTGGAGATAACAGAAAGGCAATACTAACTCAAAAACTCACACTTGTTAAAATCAAGGTATGCAGAAAACTACCACTGGATGCACAACATGTCAAACCTTGAAGCAGAAGAGCTACAGCAACAGAAGACCACTATTAAATCTGAGGCTGCAGCTCAAATAAACTCACTAAAACTGGACAATGGAAGATGTAAAAATGTTGCCTGGTCTGATTCAGTCATGATTCAGCTGCAGCATTCAGATGGTAGGGTCAGGATTTGGTGTAAATCGCATGAAAGCATGGATCCATGCTGCATTGAATCAACAGTTACATTTTTTACTGTACATAAATATGGGAAACTGGGGTTGTTGTAAATCTACAACATAAATTGTAGGACTTAAACAGTTCAGGCTGCTGGTGGTGGTATAGTGGTCTGGGAAATATTTTCCTCTTATCTTGAAATAAGTAGAATTCAAGTAAATAATACAATTGATTCAGTTCAGTGAATTAATCATTTTCAAAATGATCCAAGAACTTTGTGCAAGTCATCCATCTTTAGCTAATTATTATGGAAACAGGTCACTGGGAGAACAGTCTAAACAGAGATCAGACCTTACTCTTCCCAGCCACTTCTTCCAGCTCTACCAGGTGGGGAAACTGAGATATTAAATGGGCTGCTGGGAGGTCTCCTCCCAGAGGGAATGTCTGAATAACCTCCTGCAGGTGGCAACCAGAGGGCATGTTGACCGGCTGCCTGAACCACCTCAACCAGCTCTTTGTAGCACAGCGGAGCAGTCACTGCATTCTGAGCCTCATTCCAGTAACTGAACCCTTCATCCACTTTCAAGGATAGGTGCATCTTTTAGAGGGAGCTTATTTCTACTTGTTGCACTTGTAATTTCATTCTGTCAGTCATTACTGAGAGCTCAGTGTCAGTCTAGGGTAGGAAGCTTTGCCTTCTGGCTCAGCTCTCTCTCCACAGAGATAAACTGTTACAGCGTCTACATCACTGCAGATGCTGCCCAAATCCACCACTTTATCTCCTGCTCTCATGAACAAGACCCAAGATACTTAAACTCCTCCACTTAGGGTATCAACTCACTCCTGACCTTGTGTGAGAAATCCACCTTTTTTTCAAATTTAAGACCATGGCTTCAGACTCGGAGGTACTAATTTTCATTCTGGCTGCTTCACATTCAGCTGCAAACCACCTTGCAGTGCTCTCTGGAGATTTCTCCCGAATACAGCTATCAATATCGTGTTCAACAAACACACATGCAATCTCCAGCTGACCCAAGTGGCAATTATATTCAAATGTTATGAAGAGAACCCCTACATTTTTAAAATAATATTTTTTTCAATGGGCTTCTGTTTCCTGATTTATATCCTAAATCTTTGTATTTCCATTTCTCATTATGAGGAGTTCTCATGTTGAGTCAGTCGGACAAAGAATCACCACTATACCAGCCATCTTTATCCTTTTACCTACCATTTCATTCATTCTGCATACTGAATATGTGTATCTTTCATTCTGTATATTCAGACAGTACAATGTAGGACAATGTGAGTTTCAGGGTCTTGGCCAAGGGCACTTTTACCTGCTGCTTTTGCCCACTAAGTCAGATAAACACACACCTCCATTTAGATACAAGATATAAAAATGACTGGGAAATAAAAAAAAAAAACAAGAAAAGAAAATAACATAAAAAACATAAAAGGCCCTTAAAGTAAATAAAAATAATAATATATATGAAAACTTTATTCAAATAGAGCTTATCTGAAGAAATGTTAGAACATAGCAGCAAATAAATCATAACTCAAGTAAGACAGTATATAATATAATAAAATTGTAAGGCAACATACTCAGTTAATGAATATAATCAGAAAAGTGAAATTAGGCCATCTCCTAAAAGTTAAAAAAAATCAATATACTGCATATATATATATATATACCTTTGGCAATGTAGATATAGAAATAGATAGTTTAAACCAGGGCTACTCAGTTCAGTCCAACAAGGGCCACAGGTTATTGGATCCAACAGCCTTTGAAGTTCAGGACAATGACTAATTAATCGGATAAAAAAATGAAAAATATCTGGAGCTCACTGATGGATTTATAGCTTTATTATGCAAACTTAGAGTACTAACATTTCGACACTTTCTGTGTCTTCATCAGTCACAAACACACCTGACTCATTAATCTGAATCAGGTGTGTTGGAGCAGGGAAACATTGAAAACCTGCAGGACTGCAGTCTGCGTGGGACCAAAATGAATAACCCCGGTTTAAAGGTAAAGTGCGTAAGAATTACTGGCAGCCTAAAGAGGAGCATTGAAATTCTTTCAAATGCCAAGCATAGTTGTGAATGGATGATGGCCGTCCAATCAGACACAACATAGTAAAAATTATGGCACAAATATGGCAGCTGCCATGAGTGCCATGTCCAGTCCTCGAGATCTACTCTCCTGCAACTTTTAGATGCATCCGTTCTCCAACAAACCTGAATCAAATGGATGAATTCCCTCTTCTGCATACCATTCAGCAGAGGCCTAGTAATGAGTCAGTAATTTAATTTAGATTTGTTGGAGAAGGGATGCATTTAAGCTGCATGATAGTAACTCTCGAGGAGTGGATTTGGCACCCCTGATGTAGACCCAGGGCAACTATGTACAAATGGCTCATTCCGAGAAAATGAAGACATACCAATTATTTTCATAAAGTGATTAGATAAAAATAAAAACACAGTTTTAAATATTATCTGATTATCTGATTCTGATTCTGATTATATTACATTTCTCTGTCAATGATCTTTGATTTTGTGGCTGATATGAAAAAATCTAATCAATGGCTGGTGAGGGTGGGACTGAAAGACAGCACAGAGGCTCTAATCATGGCAGCACAGGAGCAAGCCTTAAGTACTAGGGCAATAGAGACCCAGATTTACCACACCAGGCAGGATCTCAGGTGCAGGCTGTGCAAAGAGGCCCCTGAGACAATCCAACAACTAACAGGGTTTAAGATACCAGCAGGAAAAGAATACACAGAACACCATAAGCAAGTACCCGGCATAGTGTACGGAAACATCTGTACAGAATATGGACTGAAGACCTTGAGGAAAAATCTCCCAAGGCAGTGAAGAATAACAGAGCTAAGATCCTCTGGAACTTCTAGAAGCCTAAAGCTCCTAGGCCTCTGGTAGAAGACCCAAGCTTGGTACTCTATGTGTCATGGGTGTCAGAGAGTGTTTGGCAACGACAAATGTTGCACTTAGTTAATCAGAGCAGAGCAAGCTGTGAAAATAGTTATTTCATCAATTGTGGGGGAAGTCATAAATAAGTTGATTTTAAATGAAAGAAAGGATATGAATTTACTTAAAGGGTATCTTCACTCTCATGAAAGACTTTACCCAAACTTGAAAATTTGCAAAAAGATCAGGATGAGCTAACCGTTATGTGAGGCATCCAAGCAACAAATGGAATGAAGGACCATAACAATAGCGATTAAACCAGTTATTAATTTAGGACGTGGTCTGAAACAGACAACAAATCCAGCTGTGGTCTGTTTTCTCTCCATAATGAGGAGCCTCCTCTTCGTCTCCTCCTGCAGGTCACTTTGAGTGGCCGGCTTGGCTCGTCTTCTCTGTCGATGCTCATTAGGAAGTCACCTGCCTCACTCTGCTGCTCTGCTGTCCTCCTTGATGCTTTATTCATCACGAGGAGGAGGACAAGAGCAGTCTGCTGTCTGGACACATTTACATACAAATGAACTGAGGATTCATTATTAATGCTCTCTCACACACACACACACACACACACACACACACACACACACACACACACACATACCTACTTAGGCCACTTTTGGGGTCATATGACAGAACTCCCTACTTTTGGGGACACCACTTTCTGAATGGTTTAGAGAGAAGCTGCCACCATTTTCAGATGTGCAAGGATGCCCCCATTACCAAAATCACTTGATATTTTGGATTAAAGCAAGTTTTTTCCCCATCTGACTTTTAACCTGACCTTTGGGGACAAATCTCATTTAGGAAAACTTTGGGGACTTGGGCTAAACACAGATTCTGACAGAAGTAATCTTTGGGGTCTTTTGCAAGCCAGGGTGTTTGAGCTATTTATATATTATTAGAATTTGGTATTGTTTAGTTAGTATTTGGATTAGATTATTCTGAATTGATTTATTTGAATTTTATATATGCAATTTCCTCCTGGGATGCAAGTTCCCATGGGGATCAATAAAGTATTATTCTATTCTATTCTATACGATTACATTACATTAGAGCATTGGTAATGGACCAGAATACACCTGGATAGGCTGTTTTTTAAACCACAGGAGAGGCACAGATTAATTTCTTTTGTTTGTTAACATTTTTTGTTGGAACTTAACACAAAATGGGCATTACGTTTTCTTTGACATGAGCACACGCACAGAAGGACATTTGTTGCAGCCTCACTGATCTTTAATTCATTTTCATTTCATATTGAAGCTGAGGACAACATTGAGCTTCCAGAACTTCCAGAACTGTTTCTACCAACATATTTTTCTTCTTATGTTTAGTACATAACAAATGACTTGGTTAGTCAAATCTATAAAAATGAGGCAATGAATAATAAAAATGAATAATAAAACCTACCGAACCTACCACAACTTCCAAACTGAACATTGTCTAGCTTATCTTACCTTAACATTGTAGATAGAAGACATGTAGTATTATTTAAGTGCTTGTCTGCCTCTTCAGTGCAGTGATTCTATTTCTCACATAGTTTTTTACATCTGTCCATGTTCGTCCCTTCAGTGTCTCTGGTTCATTTTGCAGGCATAGCATGCAGTCGCGCTTGGCAGGAACTGTGAATGTTCTGATGAATTTCATCAGATGTTTCTCCACAGAACAAACTTCTCCTGCTTCCCATTTACGTCTGCCGCGTTTTTCTGCTGGTTCTGTGAAGAAAAGAATAAATTCAGTTCTCTTTCATAATATTCCGCTCGATGTCTCACTATGGGATGCAAGCCTCTCTGCAGCCCTCAGAAGCATTAATCTCATTACGCCAATCCTGATTGGCTGATGAACGTGTTAACGTATCCGTCCGCATCACGTAGTGCCATCTGCCTTAAATAGCTCATGCTGATGGACCAACTCATTCAAAAACCTCTTCTCACTCGGAGCATATCTTGCGTCCACGGCTAGTTAGCTCAACTGCTCACAGGCTGATCCTTTGGCTTTGGTCACCGAGCGCTACCTAGCTTGGACTCTTGGCTCTTTGGTCACACCATACCATAGTGCTTCCTTGCCCCTCCACGGTTCGGTCGCACTATCCTTGTCGCCCCACCACGGCGTCTCTGATATGGGAATATCTAATTTGTGTCCTAAAATGACCATCTGTATACTATTGGTGTTATATAACTGCTTGTTTTGTCCCAAGTGACCACCTGTATACTGTTTTTGTTATATTATTCTGCTTGTTTTGGGAACTGTGTAACTGCCTATCTTTGGAAGGGTGAGAAAAGGGTGTCTTGTAAATATGTTTATAAGACAGGATCTCAGGACTCATCCTCGCCTGTGGGAAAGGACCGGCCATCCTCTCTCTCATGCGATGTTGTGTTTTTTCTAAATAAGTATAAAGACGGGGAAATCCCACATCTCGGTAGAGTCTGCTGCGGGTTACGTACGAACGCCCAGCCGGGGTTTTCTAAGCCACTCTACCGGGATTGTTGGCTCTCCAGTCCGTGTCAAAGGTAGGGCAAGCTATGCTATGCTTATAAGGCTGAACCCATTGAGATGTAATGATGAGTGTCATGAGCTGCGGGGAATAAACCTGACACATTTATTCTAGCACTCTGACTTTGTGTGTTTCATCTGCCGACCACCACGAACCTCTAAAATCACACATTACAGTCTCGAGCACCGATGGTTAGCACACCAGCTAATTTCTCGGCCTCCCCACGGTTAGCACACCAGCTAGCTGCCTCTACTCCCTGCCTGCACACCAGCTTGCGAGGAATGGAGGCTAAAACCCCACACACCAGTGGGCTCGGAGACTCTGGGGCTCGTCCCTGTCACTGCAGGAACAAGATATCGAGCAGAGACCCACACCAGGTCTGCTCGAGTTGCCTGCGGCTACAACATGCCCGACTGGCCATCAATGTTCCCAGCTCGTGTCAACACTACTCGGTGTTCACTACGAAGAGTCTCCGCAGACGGCTAGCCCGCCAGGTTAGCCTGTCTGGGCAGGACCCCTATCTCCCCTCCGCCGGTGCTGAGGTCGAAGAGGAGGAGGAGAAGGGAGCTGCCGCGGTGGTGGTATCGCAGGCTGGCGCCAGCTGGGGCTCCCAGCTCGACGTAGCCACGGATTCCCCACCGTAGGAAGACGTCCTGGACTTGGACTACGGGGAAGAAGAAGATGTCGCCTCAAACCTCCTCATTTCCGAGGATGAAGAGAAGGACGACGTCTTCATCACTCCTACCCATGCTGCACAGCATGCGGCCTCCGTTGCTTCTCGGGATGAAGATGAGAGTGGCACACCAGCTTCTCCCCTCCCCAGCTCGGACATGCTTGACGTGTGTAAACGTGCGGCCGCCCGACTGGCCATCCTCTGTCCCGCGGTTGTAGCTGAGACCACAAGATCCCACTACAAAGGGAAGAGATTGCCCTTGGCCAAAAGTGCAATGAAGCAACTTCTCCCCGTCTTCCCAGAGCTGCTGGATGAAGTGACACGTTCATGGAAGGACCGTCCTTACAGCAGCAGGAGCCCGATTCCCGGGGCCTCGTCCCTCGATTGTGAGGCGTTGGAGAGCCTGGGCTTGCTCCGCATGCCTCCGATGGAGCCACCTGTTGCAGACCACCTTTACCCCCGGCTGTCTGCAGTGTCCTCCAGGAGTCCCAGCCTGCCGTCTAAATCTGACCGTTTTCAGTCGACCCTGACTGAGAAGGCTTATAAGGCAGCGGCGCTTTCGGCCCGGGCACTTAATGTCCTCTCCCTGCTCACTGCTTACCAAGCCGAATTGTGCGAGGATTTTGGACAAACACAGGACCCAGGAACGTGGGAGGAGATTCCGGTCATCACCGACCTATGTCTCTGCGTCCAACGCTGTGCGGTTCAGGCCACAGGCAGAGCGTTTGGGAACTATGGTGCTGCAGGAACGGGCTTGGTGGCTGAACCTTTGCCAACCTGTCGAATAGGGAGAAGGATGACATGCTGGACATGCCCACTGTCCTGGAGGGGATTTTTGGCTCTGCATTGGCTTCGATGCAACGGCGTTGTGAAGCCAAGAAGGAGGATGAAGCTCTCCAGCTCTGCCTCCCTCGGAAACCTCCTACTCCCTCTCCGCCTGTGCAGCGCAAAACCTTCATGCCAGCTGTTTCTCAGGTTTCACATTTCAAAATACCCAAACAGCCAAGGCCCCAGCCTGCCCAGCCTCCTCCACCCGGTCGGGCCGGCTGGTCTAAGAAGCCCTCGGCCTCTGTTGCAGCCCCGCCGGCTCCGCCCGCACAAGCTGCTAACTTCCAGGCCAGGAAGAAGAAACGGGCGGCCTGACAGCCCTGCATCTCGCCAGTTCAGCTAGATGTTCCTCGTTCTCTAGCTCCACCTGTTTGGCTTCCAAGCGTGCTCCCGGGGATATCTCTCGCCCCCGTCTCCCAGCTGCCACGGACCGTGCCGGAGCATGGGGAGAGGAACGGACATTTGTCAGCAGAGGTTTTGGCGGTTGCCCCTCTCAAACATCCACAAGCACGCACACACACATTAAGTTTGAAAATATTAAAATGTGTCCCCCCGCTGCAGCATCCAGGCCAAAGGCCGACGGCGCAGCTACCAAAAAAAGCCAAAATCATGAACAGCGCGGTGGCGGCGTCTGCCGCTGTCCCGGTGGAGGGCGGTTGCCCCTCCCGGGACAGTGGTAGCGGTGCACCCGTCACTGCGCTGTCATCTCGGACGTGGATGCACGGCGCAGTCCCGGAACCATTTCGCTGTTTCAGCGAGGGAGGGCGCTACCGCATCACAGATGGAGCCTACTATGGTGGACGGGCTGCAGGGTGCGCCTCCTCCCTCCCTCAGGTGGGAGAAGTGGGCCGCACACGCAGCCCCACCCTGGGTGTTAAGGACGATTTTGAGGGGATACAGGTTGCAGTTCGCCACCGTTCCCCCTCGTTTTGCCGGCATTTTGCATTCCCAGGCTCGAGGGGAGTCAGCCCACGTTTTACAGGGGGAAATCAGCTCCTTGTTAAACAAGGGAGCGATTTGTGTTGTACCTCCTGCACAGTGTCAGAGCGGGTATTACTCCAGGTATTTTCTGGTCCCCAAACGGGATTCGCCCTATCCTGGATCTTCGTGCTCTGAACAGATATCTCCGGAAATTAGGGCTGGGCGATTAATCGATAAAATCGATAAATCGAATTTTCTGTTTTCAGGAGATTTATTTTTATGAAAATCGGGATTTTTTTTACAGTTAGTTAGCAGCAGACTTAGCCCTCACTCCACACCAGAACGGTGTTTGTCTGACAGATTTTCAGTGAAGTGACCCTTCACTCATGCCTGGGATTTAGCTGTGCGTATAACTGCAGTGAGAAATGCTGTTCTCTATGAGATGCAAAGTGAACTTAACTCACAAACCCTAGTTAAGACAACCTTCATCAGGGGAATTATTTCTGCAGTGGATTCTGTACGATAAGGATCCAGATGGAAAGAGATCACGGATGCATTGTGTCTCATATTTCTATGTACGTTGTTTATATGGTGGAAAAGCTATGACATTATATGCTTAATTTTTGCTGGCATTCATCTATATAAACAAATAAATGTTTTTAATAAGTCTATTTATGTTTTGTAAAAGAAAAGAAAAAAAATCAATTAAAATCGGAAATCAGATTTGGTTATAAAAAGTCGGAGATTTTATTTTTAGGCCATATCACCCAGCCCTACCGGAAATACAAATTCAGGATGCTCACACACGCATCACTGTTGCGTCTTGTGCGACAGAACTATTGGTTCACTTCTGTCGACCTGAAGGACGCGTATTTCCACATCCCTATCTACCCTCCTCACAGAAAATTCCTGAGGTTCGCTTTCCAGGGGATTTGCTACGAGTAACGCGTGCTCTCTCTCTTAGACCACGGGTGTTCGTGCGGTGCAAGGAAGCGGCAATAGCTCCGCTGAGGAGCCAGGGCATCTGCTTGGCCACATACCTGGACGACTGGCTGCTGCTGGCACAGTCGGAGCAGGAGGCCAGGGCGCACACGCATGTTCTCGTGGAGCACCTGTCCGATCTGGGTTTTGTGATAAACACAGAAAAAAGCGTGCTGGCCCCAGTGGGCGCGGACCTACTGTCCAGAGGCGCGCCTGTATACGGGGAATGGACTCTGCATCCAGAGGTTGTGGGACAGATTTGGACTCGTTACGGTTGGGCCACAGTGGATCTGTTTGCATCAAGAGAAAATGCGCACTGCGCTCTGTTTTATTCTCTGCGCAGCATGGATGCTCCCCTGGGCGTAGACGCACTAGCGCACGTCTGGCCGCCCGGGCATCTTCATGCATTCCCTCCCCTGGCGTTGATACCCCCCACTCTGGCCAGAGTGAGGGAGTATGGCCACACACTGATATTGATAGCTCCGCTTTGGCCTGCCATGCATTGGCTGGCAGAGATATATCAGTTGTTGCATGCTCAGCCTTGGCAACTCCCACTACGCAGGGACCTGTTACTTCAGGGGAGGGGGACTGTCTTCCACTCACACCCAGAACGCCTGGCACTGTGGGCTTGGCCCCTGAGTGGCTCAGTCTGTCAGCTGTGGGACTCCCACAGCGGGTGATTTCCACTATACAGAGTACTCGAGCCCCCTCCACTAGATCTCTGTATGGTTCTAAGTGGGGGGGTCTTCGTGGAGTGGTGCAATAGACACAGCCACGTTCCTCTTCAGTGCCCAGTAGGGGTGATTTTGTTATTCTTGCAGGACCTGATTGACAGGAAGAAAGCCTTCTCCACGGTAAAAGTGTATTTGGCAAGCTATTGCTGCCTGTCATGTGGGGTTTGAGAAGCACATGGCGAGTCAGCACCCCTTGGTCTGCCGCTTTATGAAGGGCGCATGCAGGCTCCTTCCTGTGTCCAGACCGCTGGTACCACCGTGGGATCTGGCTGTGGTTCTGGAGGGTTAAGGGCTTAAGGGTCCTCCCTCTTACCGGGTATGATGGCGCCTGTGTTTGGCTTTGCCGCTGCCGGCAGCTGTCTGTCTAGCAAAGCGGCGTTACTGCTGCTTCTTGCTCTGCTGTTTTTGCTTAGTTCCACTAACGTTTTTGCTGCTATAGTTTACGACCGCCTGACACTTTTATCCATCGGATCTTTCATGATCGGAAAGGATACCTCATCTCCATGCGCTGGTGTTCTCCATTCTCAGCTCCCAGAGGCTGGTTTCTCATCTGGCGTCTCGGGATCACGCAGACCGCGGAGGAGAGGAAAAAGAGCTGGTGTCCAGGTGATGATCAGGTTGCTCTGGAAGCGTGGAGTGTCCGGTAAGCGACGTCGAGCGTTCATGGTCAACTGTGCTCGGTCGTTTTCCATGGGTGAGAGTTTTTCCTCCGCGTCCCTGCCTGGACATGCAGGGCCTGGACTTCTGAGGCCTTGCTATCTTCGGAGTGTTCATCCAAACTCTTCGTTTGCTTGGTCTCATTTTCCCGTTGTGAATGGATTACCAGAGAATCATGGAGTTAATCCACAGTTCCTGCGGCCCTTGACTCGGGCTGTCTCTGTAAAAAAAACAGGCCCCTCTGAACTTGGCTCTCCTGAATGCCCGATCTACATCAAATAAAACTTTTGTGTTGAACGATTTAATTCTCTCTAAAAATCTTGATTTCCTGCTTCTGACTGAAACCTGGCAGCGTTCCTCGGACTTTTCATCTCTCATTGAACTCTGCCCAGCTGGTTACTCCTTCATCGGTCAGCCTCGGACATCTGGCCGTGGAGGCGGAGTTGCTGCAGTTTTTAGGACCTGTTTTGCATGTCGATCCGTGAACGTCGGACACTTTGCTTCGTTTGAACTGCAACTGATTAAAGTGGGCGATACAAACCCCTTTTACTGCGCGATTGTCTACCGTCCACCTGGTCCAAACAGTCGGTTTTTAGTTGAATTTAGTGACTTTTTATCCTCCACTTTGAAGCTGTCCAGCCTGGTTATAGTTGGTGATTTTAACATACATGTTGATGATGACTTTGACCTCTTTGCCAGAGGTTTCATCAGTGTCATGGATTCTTTTAATTTTACCCAGCATGTGTCTGTGCCCACACATGCCAAAGGCCACACATTAGACCTTGTTTTTACTTTGGGGTTGAATATTGATTGTCTTTTTTCTGAGGACATTTTTATTTCTGATCACCTCTGTATTTTATTTAACTTGTCCTTTCCTTTTTTTTCGATCTCTCCTGTTCGGAGAGGTGAGCTCTCGTATCATCGACTCCTCTACTGCTGGTGTTTTTTCTGATGCTTTTGATTTAGTCTTAACCTCTGATGACGACTTTGATCGCTCCATTGATCTTTTTAATGATTTTAGTCTTTCCATTTTAGATAAAGTATGTCCTGTTAAAACTAGATTTGCTTCTGTTGCTAAGTTATCCCCTTGGTTAAACGACAGCACTCGCTGTCTAAAACACTGCTGTAGAAGAGCTGAGCGGTTGTGGAAGAAAACTGGTTTGCATGTCCACCTGCTTTGCTTGAAGGATCTCCTGGCTTCCTTTAATGACGCTGTTAAAGATGCAAGGGCTGCCTACTTCTCAGATCTAATCACAAAAAGTCGTGGTAATCCTAAAGTGTTATTTAACACCATTACTAAATTAATTACTCCTACTGCTCCTGCTGTGCCTATTGCTTCAAATGAGGATTGTGAAAAATTCCTAGCCTTTTTTTCTGATAAAGTAAAAACGGTGAGAAGCTCTTTGTCTCCATCAGCTGTGTTTCTGCCAGCTCCCAGTCCAGCTCGGCCTGTGATTATAGATAAATTTTCACCTGTTTCCTTATCCGAGCTGGTGACATTAGTTGGCTCAATGAAGGCATCTTCCTGCTCTCTTCATGTTCTACCTACATCCCTTTTTAAAGATGTCTTCCTGGCTAGTGGTCCCTGTGTCCTCACAATAATTAACTCCTCTCTGCTGCTTGGTCAAGTTCCTGACTATTTCAAGAATGCTGTCATTCATCCACTCTTAAAAAAACCCAAGCTCGATCCCTCCCTTTTTAGCAGCTATAGACCTATTTCACATTTGCCATTTATCTCTAAAATTTTAGAAAAAAATTGTTGCTAAGCAGCTTACAGCTGCTTTAGAGACGCATCATATCCTGGATCATTTCCAGTCTGGCTTTCGCAGGGCTCACTCCACTGAAACAGCCCTGCTCAGTCACCAATGACATCCTGATACAGAGCGATGCAGGTTGTTGCTCTGTGTTATTGTTACTGGACCTGACCTCAGCTTTTGACGCTCTAGATCATCGCATCCTGCTGGACAGGCTGAAACACTGGGTGGGGGTTTCAGGATCTGCTTTTAATTGGTTCTCCTCTTATCTCTCTGGGAGATTAGTCTCCGTGGCTGCTGCTAAGTTTAAATCCTCGTCTTCAGGTCTTGATTTTGGTGTTCCACAGGGGTCTGTTCTGGGTCCTTTATTGTTTATTTTATATTTGCTGCCTCTGCAGCACATTATTGGCTCTTTTAAAGATATTTATTATCATTGTTATGCTGATGATATTCAGCTTTTTATTTCTTTTAAACCTCAGGATGTTTTTAAGATTCAGACATTGCTTGGGTGTTTGGATGCTGTCAGGAGCTGGATGAATGACAACTTTCTTCAACTTAATGATGAAAAAACCGAGGTCCTTGTTTGTGCCCCTGACAGATTTTTACCTGAAATAGCTGAGAGTCTCGGCCCACTTGCCTCATGCATTAAGCCCTCGGTCAGGAACCTTGGGGTGACCCTTGACCCTGCAATGTCCTTGGATGCACATGTAAAATTACTTGCTCGCTCTTGTTTTTATCACCTCAAAAACATTGCTAAGCTGCGCACAGTTGTTTCATCATCTGAGATGGAGATGATCGTTCATGCCTTCATCTCATCCAGACTGGATTACTGTAATTCCCTCTTTACATGTTTAAACAAAAAATCGCTTGACCGTCTCCAGTTGGTTCAGAACGCTGCTGCAAGGCTGATAACTAAATCCCCCAAATTCACCCATGTCACTCCTCTACGAATCCAGCTGCACTGGCTGCCCATCTATTACAGGGTGCATTTTAAAATTCTGGTGTTTACCTATCAAGCCCTACATGACCAGGCACCTGAATACATCAGGGATCTCCTAAAGCTCTACGTGCCCAGCAGGTCCCTGAGATCGAGTCATCAGGATCTGCTGGTTGTTAATCCAACACGGCTGAGGACTAAGGGTGACAGAGCCTTTGCAGCAGTGGCTCCTGTCCTCTGGAACTCCCTTCCTCTAGGCCTGAAATCTGTGGACTCCATGATCTCTTTTAAAAAGCAGCTAAAACCATATCTTTTTAAATTTGCTTTTACTTAGTTTCATTTGTTTTTATTCTCTCTGTATTATTGTTATTTGGTGTTTTATCTTGTTGTTAAGCACTTTGTGATTTTATCTTGAAAGGTGCTATATAAATAAACATTTACTTACTTACTTACTTAGCCACTGGAGGGGGCAGATTTAAAACACGTCTCCCTCAAGACGGTGTTGTTGCTGGCTCTGGCGTCAGCTAAGCGGGTCAGCAACATCCATGCGCTTTCGGTGCACCCGACATGCGCCCAGTTTTTCCCGGGCGGTGTGAGAATGATTTTGATGCCCAACCTGGCTTTTGTGCCTAAGGTGGTGGGCTCATGTTCTCCTATTGATCTTGTGGCTTTCCCTGCCTCGTCAGGGGAATCGCGGTCACGTGATGCGGACGGATACGTTCACACATTCATCAGCCAATCAGGGTTGGCGTATTAGATTAATGCTTCTGAGGGCTGCAGAGAGGCTTGCATCCCATAGTGAGACATCTCGCTCATATTACTCAGAGAACCGGGGTTATGTAAATAACCTAAAGCTTTATGTAATAATATTGTAAGACATCACCATGAAGTGTTTGTTTTGTGTCAAACAATGTGAAAGCAGCTGATGCATCAGGCTAGGTAAAAGCCATCATTATGCTGTTATGGACTCTCTAGCAGTGGTCTTCCAGTTTGAATGCTGCTTTGCATGTAAAAGGTTTAAAAAGTGTAGCACCAAAAATAAATATATCCATTCTGTCTAAATCTGAACTTCTGTATGGAGAGAGATTAGCTTCATAGCAACCTTCATCACCTTGTTATAAGAGAAAGGACAAAATGATCATCATTCTCTTTGCACTGCATGTTGAAAATTTTAACCTTGTATAGGAGGAGTAGCAGAACGTGCTGGTGCTGATGGTGCCGATGATGCAGATGTGTCCACTCTGTGTTCCATTTCACTGCTGTTACATTCATCTTCTGAAGTGTCACTGGATTCTCCTTCATTGGATTGTGGCACTTTCTCTGGCAAAAGAGCAAGATGAATTTATAAAAACAGAAATATAAAATCAAGTATCCATACCCATGTTAATTACATCAAAAATTAAGAACATGCTCAAACCTTCAGGGTCTATTTCGATATCATCCAGCGTCATCCCTTTGTACTGCGACACAGTCCCCCTCTCCATGGCCAGGAGCACTTTGCTCATTCTAGCAAGCTGCAGAGTTCCCTGGGGCAGCCGATAGTATTGTCGGTGGATGCGAATATCATGGCCTAGGAAGTCAGCCAGTTGGTCAGACTCATTTTCCTCAAGGTTCAAGACCTGTGACATTGTTGCAATATGTTTTCGAAGTTTTGTTGAAGTCAGTGCTTCAGGGTGTTTGGCACCGCAGAGCTTGGTATACTTTTGAAGGCACTCGCCACCTCTGTAGGCTGACAAGGCTTCTGGTCTTCCAAACATGAATACATTCTCACTCGGTACATTGCAGTTTTCACGCATCTCAGCTAACAGCTCCATAGCAGTCACCATAGATGGTTTTAACAGGACAGGGACCATCCTCCCCCTTTTCCCTCGGATCTCCACTCTTGCAAAGTACTCACACATCTTCCTTTCGAAAGGAGTCAAGCAGATAGCCACATCATCATGCAACGCTGACTTGCTCCGGGACTTAAAGGCGGTCAGTAACATCCGTGACACCTCTCCTGCTCTTCGTCTGTTGAATGTAATGGCTAAAGCAAGCGTTACCTTAGCCAGGGCAGCATAGTTTTCTGGAGTGGGGGAGATTCTCAGCAATCTCTCTGAAACACGTTGCTCATTTTCCATGTAAAAGTTCAAGAGCTTCACGTCATGAGTAAATGGTAACACCTGTGGCATATTCCACTTTGCCTCCTTAAGAGTGTTTAGTGCTCCGGAGGAGATGAATTCTTCCCATCTACTGTCATGTATAGCTCTGTACCTTTTGGCATATTCTGTTGTGACATCATCCCCAATCATCATGGCATCACTCTCAACAATACTGGATATTTTTTTTAGACTGTGGCCAAGCTTGAGTGCTAAAGATGGGGTTTGGTATGTGTTGGTTTTGGTATCGTATCCTGCTGCCTTTTTCACTGCAGATATAACATGTGGGAAGTTTTTAGGAATGAAGAACTCCTTCACTTTCTTCAGTGGTGTAACTTTTTGAGCTACAAGGACCATTCTTCCAACTTCTCTCATCTTCTGTCGTATATAGTCGTCATAATTGTTCCCTTTATTTTTTAGTTTATTGAACATATATTGTCCAAGCTGCAGAATGCATTTATCATTCTGAACAACATTTGACACTTCATCATAGTTCATGTGTGTTAGTATTTTCTGCAGGCCTTCACTTATCTCAAAACCTACGGGCGTTGTCAGAGCACAGAGGGATCTAACTCTTTTTCGTCCCACTCTGGGTTCATCCTCTCTTGGCTTCTCATCACATGTTTTGATATGTTTCCACAGTGTTTTTTTTGAGTAAAGACCTTGACAATGAATACAGTGGATAAAGTCTTTCCCATTTCTAATGTCTTTTGTTCTGTAACGTGCAATGAGGTCTCCTCTTCCTTTCCTCACCACATCTGTATTGTGAGCAAAGTTTCCTCTATTCCTGAGAATGGCCAGCCGAACTCGCCGTTCTTTGGAATTTTGTGGATAAAAGAGTGCTTTTGCAACATCTGGTTTGTTGCAATGAACAGTTTGAAGGTGTCGGGAGATTTTTGCTGTTGGCTTGGAGCAATAAAGGCAGTAGTTTCTCTTGTCATACACTCGACGTCCCTGAGTACTTGTGGTAGACTGAACTTTAATTGAACTTTTGTCTTTCTCTGGGCTGAGAATCGAACTACTGTCTTTCTCAGGGTGGCAGTCGTTCCTCCTTTTCTGTGGGCTGAATGTCCATTTCTTCTTTTTTTCTGGGATGAATGATGATCCCATCTTCTTACTTGCTATATTTCTTTTTGTGCTACTTTCTTTGTCTGGGCTGTCTGTTGAGCGGCTTTCTTTGTCTGGGTTATTCGCCATCACCAATTGGGAAAATCGTACCCTCTGACGTGGTTTTTCAGGGGACAAAGACATGCTGACATCAGAGTCAACTCCATCAGTGTCAGGTACATAATCAACATCACTGTAGTCAGTATAACTGCTCTCATCCATTGATTCATCTGAAGTATCTTCTTTGCTCTAAAAACAAATGATGGCGTTTATGGATTATTGTAACCTTTATTTTTGCAACCTGTAATAAAGAATGCCTTACTCTAAAGCTATGCCCGCATGTTATTGCAGGAATCAGCCTGATTCAAGCACGTTCCAACAAAATGAAAACATAATGAATTGTTTTTGTGCAAAGGGGAATCAAGAATTGTGTCATAAAGGGTGAATCACTCTAAAGAAATTCAAGGTGATTTTCTTTTTATCATTTTTCCTTGAATTGAATAGGATTAGAGAAGAAAAGATCAAACCTGTCTTTGTCCAGACTTTAGTCTTGGGTTACACTTATGGTTCACTGCAGGATTAGAGGGAATATTCATTTCTGAGAATTTGGTAGTGGATGGTGGAGAAGTACAAACCTGGTAATTAGAACAGACATTGAAACAGCAATTAAAACTGTAAATTTATAATTTGGATATTCAAAATGAGAAGTAAATAAATGGAACATATAATTAATACGAATGGCAATTAAAACTATGTATATAACTGAGTTCCCCACCTTTAACCTAATTCACTTTATCAGACGGGAAAAAAGGTGTGTGGGAGAGGTGAGTAGCAAAGCAAGATTTAAATAGTGTGATACTGATATTGTTGGTGACAGATGTATATTAAGGCCAAGTAATAAGAAGTTATTGTCCATGCAAAGTAATAAGTCGTACACCTGGACTTAACTATAGCCATTTCCCACATATGCTAATGAATAAAAACTGACTTATCTTTCACAAGACAGACAGAAGAAGAAAGAAGAAGTAGTTAAAATGAGAAATGTAAAAACAAGTATGGTGATATAATTCTACCTGTAAAGACCTATATTATACTCACATTATCCAACTGTGCTAGCTGTTGATCAAGAAGCTCTCGCTGGCGCAAAAGAAAGGTACGGTGTCTTTCAATTTCATTGCGTTCTTCCTCTGAGGCCATGGAGCGTTCAAATGACTGAAATAAATTGAGTGAAAAACAATAGAATCAAATAACATGTGTCAATAACGTGTCAAAAAAAGACACTTAAACTCCCATTTCAAGCAGTTGTTGATTCCTAATTATAGTAAACTTTGATGATATTAAACTAACACAATGCAGAATCAGTTGAACTGCGTTTGTGTTGCTGCAAAGTAACATACCATATTGACGTTGGAAGACGAGTGTTCCACATGTTCGGCTGGAACCAGCGACTGATGACTGGTGTCTGAGTGGTCACCTGGTGATGGGGTGGCCACAGAAGAGGTGGAAATCTGCAGCTGGACAAAGGGAGAAACACCATGAGTGTTGTTGTGCAGGAAATTAATGATGGTGAGATGTTGTTCTGAGATGAAACCTGCTGAGACTCTTGTTATCTACGTCTTACCTACAATTGGGGACACTTGACACACATACACTTTCTAATTAAACCAAATTGGGGACACTCATGTATTTTTATGTCTTCACCAAAAATACAACAACATCTGATGCAACAACTCAACACAGACGATCACTATTTGGGCAAGAGAAGCACACTGAAGTATACAGCTCTCATAGCTACTGATCAAGTGGTTATTTAGGTGACTATGCGGATTAGGACCATATTTGTGGACAATGATACTGTTCATCCTCATACACTAGTGCAGAATTAGTTGAACTGCGTTTGTCTGTGTTGCTGCAAAGTAACATACCATATTGACATTGGAAGACGAGTGTTCCACATGTTCGGCAGGAACCAGCGACTGACGACTGGTGTCTGAGTGGTCACCTGGTGATGGGGTGGCCACAGAGGAGGTGGAAATCTGCAGCTGGACAAAGGGAGAAACACCATGAGTGTTGTTGTGCAGGAAATTAATGATGGTGAGATGTTGTTCTGAGATGAAACCTGCTGAGACTCTTGTTATCTACGTCTTACCTACAATTGGGGACACTTGACACACATACACTTTCTAATTAAACCAAATTGGGGACACTCATGTATTTTTATGTCTTCACCAAAAATACAACAACATCTGATGCAACAACTCAACACAGACGATCACTGTTTGGGCAAGAGAAGCACACTGAAGTATACAGCTCTCAATAGCTACTGATCAAGTGGTTATTTAGGTGACTATGCGGATTAGGACCATATTTGTGGACAATGATACTGTTCATCCTCATACACTAGTGCAGAATTAGTTGAACTGCGTTTGTCTGTGTTGCTGCAAAGTAACATACCATATTGACATTGGAAGACGAGTGTTCCACATGTTCAGCAGGAACCAGCGACTGATGACTGGTGTCTGAGTGGTCACCTGGTGATGGGGTGGCCACAGAGGAGGTGGAAATCTGCAGCTGGACAAAGGGAGAAACACCATGAGTGTTGTTGTGCAGGAAATTAATGATGGTGAGATGTTGTTCTGAGATGAAACCTGCTGAGACTCTTGTTATCTACGTCTTACCTACAATTGGGGACACTTGACACACATACACTTTCTAATTAAACCAAATTGGGGACTCTCATGTATTTTTATGTCTTCACCAAAAATACAACAACATCTGATGCAACAACTCAACACAGACGATCACTATTTGGGCAAGAGAAGCACACTGAAGTATACAGCTCTCAATAGCTACTGATCAAGTGGTTATTTAGGTGACTATGCGGATTAGGACCATATTTGTGGACAATGATACTGTTCATCCTCATACACTAGTGCAGAATTAGTTGAACTGCGTTTGTCTGTGTTGCTGCAAAGTAACATACCATATTGACATTGGAAGACGAGTGTTCCACATGTTCAGCAGGAACCAGCGACTGATGACTGGTGTCTGAGTGGTCACCTGGTGATGGGGTGGCCACAGAAGAGGTGGAAATCTGCAGCTGGACAAAGGGAGAAACACCATGAGTGTTGTTGTGCAGGAAATTAATGATGGTGAGATGTTGTTCTGAGATGAAACCTGCTGAGACTCTTGTTATCTACGTCTTACCTACAATTGGGGACACTTGACACACATACACTTTCTAATTAAACCAAATTGGGGACTCTCATGTATTTTTATGTCTTCACCAAAAATACAACATCTGATGCAACAACTCAACACAGACGATCACTATTTGGGCAAGAGAAGCACACTGAAGTATACAGCTCTCATATAGCCACTGATCAAGTGGTTATTTAGGTGACTATGCGGATTAGGACCATATTTGTGGACAATGATACTGTTCATCCTCATACACTAGTGCAGAATTAGTTGAACTGCGTTTGTCTGTGTTGCTGCAAAGTAACATACCATATTGACATTGGAAGACGAGTGTTCCACATGTTCAGCAGGAACCAGCGACTGACGACTGGTGTCTGAGTGGTCACCTGGTGATGGGGTGGCCACAGAAGAGGTGGAAATCTGCAGCTGGACAAAGGGAGAAACACCATGAGTGTTGTTGTGCAGGAAATTAATGATGGTGAGATGTTGTTCTGAGATGAAACCTGCTGAGACTCTTGTTATCTACGTCTTACCTACAATTGGGGACACTTGACACACATACACTTTCTAATTAAACCAAATTGGGGACTCTCATGTATTTTTATGTCTTCACCAAAAATACAACAACATCTGATGCAACAACTCAACACAGACGATCACTATTTGGGCAAGAGAAGCACACTGAAGTATACAGCTCTCAATAGCTACTGATCAAGTGGTTATTTAGGTGACTATGCGGATTAGGACCATATTTGTGGACAATGATACTGTTCATCCTCATACACTAGTGCAGAATTAGTTGAACTGCGTTTGTCTGTGTTGCTGCAAAGTAACATACCATATTGACATTGGAAGACGAGTGTTCCACATGTTCAGCAGGAACCAGCGACTGATGACTGGTGTCTGAGTGGTCACCTGGTGATGGGGTGGCCACAGAAGGAGGTGGAAATCTGCAGCTGGACAAAGGGAGAAACACCATGAGTGTTGTTGTGCAGGAAATTAATGATGGTGAGATGTTGTTCTGAGATGAAACCTGCTGAGACTCTTGTTATCTACGTCTTACCTACAATTGGGGACACTTGACACACATACACTTTCTAATTAAACCAAATTGGGGACTCTCATGTATTTTTATGTCTTCACCAAAAATACAACAACATCTGATGCAACAACTCAACACAGACGATCACTATTTGGGCAAGAGAAGCA
Source organism: Melanotaenia boesemani (assembly GCF_017639745.1). Lineage (NCBI taxonomy): Eukaryota > Metazoa > Chordata > Actinopteri > Atheriniformes > Melanotaeniidae > Melanotaenia > Melanotaenia boesemani. The sequence goes on from NC_055698.1 coordinate 25,316,337, forward strand.
CACTGAAGTATACAGCTCTCAATAGCTACTGATCAAGTGGTTATTTAGGTGACTATGCGGATTAGGACCATATTTGTGGACAATGATACTGTTCATCCTCATACACTAGTGCAGAATTAGTTGAACTGCGTTTGTCTGTGTTGCTGCAAAGTAACATACCATATTGACATTGGAAGACGAGTGTTCCACATGTTCAGCAGGAACCAGCGACTGATGACTGGTGTCTGAGTGGTCACCTGGTGATGGGGTGGCCACAGAAGGAGGTGGAAATCTGCAGCTGGACAAAGGGAGAAACACCATGAGTGTTGTTGTGCAGGAAATTAATGATGGTGAGATGTTGTTCTGAGATGAAACCTGCTGAGACTCTTGTTATCTACGTCTTACCTACAATTGGGGACACTTGACACACATACACTTTCTAATTAAACCAAATTGGGGACTCTCATGTATTTTTATGTCTTCACCAAAAATACAACATCTGATGCAACAACTCAACACAGACGATCACTATTTGGGCAAGAGAAGCACACTGAAGTATACAGCTCTCAATAGCTACTGATCAAGTGGTTATTTAGGTGACTATGCGGATTAGGACCATATTTGTGGACAATGATACCGTTCATCCTCATACACTAGTGCAGAATTAGTTGAACTGCGTTTGTCTGTGTTGCTGCAAAGTAACATACCATATTGACATTGGAAGACGAGTGTTCCACATGTTCAGGCAGGAACCAGCGACTGACGACTGGTGTCTGAGTGGTCACCTGGTGATGGGGTGGCCACAGAAGAGGTGGAAATCTGCAGCTGGACAAAGGGAGAAACACCATGAGTGTTGTTGTGCAGGAAATTAATGATGGTGAGATGTTGTTCTGAGATGAAACCTGCTGAGACTCTTGTTATCTACGTCTTACCTACAATTGGGGACACTTGACACACATACACTTTCTAATTAAACCAAATTGGGGACACTCATGTATTTTTATGTCTTCACCAAAAATACAACAACATCTGATGCAACAACTCAACACAGACGATCACTATTTGGGCAAGAGAAGCACACTGAAGTATACAGCTCTCATATAGCCACTGATCAAGTGGTTATTTAGGTGACTATGCGGATTAGGACCATATTTGTGGACAATGATACTGTTCATCCTCATACACTAGTGCAGAATTAGTTGAACTGCGTTTGTCTGTGTTGCTGCAAAGTAACATACCATATTGACATTGGAAGACGAGTGTTCCACATGTTCGGCAGGAACCAGCGACTGACGACTGGTGTCTGAGTGGTCACCTGGTGATGGGGTGGCCACAGAAGAGGTGGAAATCTGCAGCTGGACAAAGGGAGAAACACCATGAGTGTTGTTGTGCAGGAAATTAATGATGGTGACATGTTGTTCTGAGATGAAACCTGCTGAGACTCTTGTTATCTACGTCTTACCTACAATTGGGGACACTTGACACACATACACTTTCTAATTAAACCAAATTGGGGACTCTCATGTATTTTTATGTCTTCACCAAAAATACAACAACATCTGATGCAACAACTCAACACAGACGATCACTATTTGGGCAAGAGAAGCACACTGAAGTATACAGCTCTCAATAGCTACTGATCAAGTGGTTATTTAGGTGACTATGCGGATTAGGACCATATTTGTGGACAATGATACTGTTCATCCTCATACACTAGTGCAGAATTAGTTGAACTGCGTTTGTCTGTGTTGCTGCAAAGTAACATACCATATTGACATTGGAAGACGAGTGTTCCACATGTTCGGCAGGAACCAGCGACTGACGACTGGTGTCTGAGTGGTCACCTGGTGATGGGGTGGCCACAGAAGGAGGTGGAAATCTGCAGCTGGACAAAGGGAGAAACACCATGAGTGTTGTTGTGCAGGAAATTAATGATGGTGAGATGTTGTTCTGAGATGAAACCTGCTGAGACTCTTGTTATCTACGTCTTACCTACAATTGGGGACACTTGACACACATACACTTTCTAATTAAACCAAATTGGGGACTCTCATGTATTTTTATGTCTTCACCAAAAATACAACAACATCTGATGCAACAACTCAACACAGACGATCACTATTTGGGCAAGAGAAGCACACTGAAGTATACAGCTCTCAATAGCTACTGATCAAGTGGTTATTTAGGTGACTATGCGGATTAGGACCATATTTGTGGACAATGATACTGTTCATCCTCATACACTAGTGCAGAATTAGTTGAACTGCGTTTGTCTGTGTTGCTGCAAAGTAACATACCATATTGACATTGGAAGACGAGTGTTCCACATGTTCAGCAGGAACCAGCGACTGATGACTGGTGTCTGAGTGGTCACCTGGTGATGGGGTGGCCACAGAAGAGGTGGAAATCTGCAGCTGGACAAAGGGAGAAACACCATGAGTGTTGTTGTGCAGGAAATTAATGATGGTGACATGTTGTTCTGAGATGAAACCTGCTGAGACTCTTGTTATCTACGTCTTACCTACAATTGGGGACACTTGACACACATACACTTTCTAATTAAACCAAATTGGGGACTCTCATGTATTTTTATGTCTTCACCAAAAATACAACAACATCTGATGCAACAACTCAACACAGACGATCACTATTTGGGCAAGAGAAGCACACTGAAGTATACAGCTCTCAATAGCTACTGATCAAGTGGTTATTTAGGTGACTATGCGGATTAGGACCATATTTGTGGACAATGATACTGTTCATCCTCATACACTAGTGCAGAATTAGTTGAACTGCGTTTGTCTGTGTTGCTGCAAAGTAACATACCATATTGACATTGGAAGACGAGTGTTCCACATGTTCGGCAGGAACCAGCGACTGACGACTGGTGTCTGAGTGGTCACCTGGTGATGGGGTGGCCACAGAGGAGGTGGAAATCTGCAGCTGGACAAAGGGAGAAACACCATGAGTGTTGTTGTGCAGGAAATTAATGATGGTGAGATGTTGTTCTGAGATGAAACCTGCTGAGACTCTTGTTATCTACGTCTTACCTACAATTGGGGACACTTGACACACATACACTTTCTAATTAAACCAAATTGGGGACTCTCATGTATTTTTATGTCTTCACCAAAAATACAACAACATCTGATGCAACAACTCAACACAGACGATCACTATTTGGGCAAGAGAAGCACACTGAAGTATACAGCTCTCAATAGCTACTGATCAAGTGGTTATTTAGGTGACTATGCGGATTAGGACCATATTTGTGGACAATGATACTGTTCATCCTCATACACTAGTGCAGAATTAGTTGAACTGCGTTTGTCTGTGTTGCTGCAAAGTAACATACCATATTGACATTGGAAGACGAGTGTTCCACATGTTCAGCAGGAACCAGCGACTGATGACTGGTGTCTGAGTGGTCACCTGGTGATGGGGTGGCCACAGAAGAGGTGGAAATCTGCAGCTGGACAAAGGGAGAAACACCATGAGTGTTGTTGTGCAGGAAATTAATGATGGTGACATGTTGTTCTGAGATGAAACCTGCTGAGACTCTTGTTATCTACGTCTTACCTACAATTGGGGACACTTGACACACATACACTTTCTAATTAAACCAAATTGGGGACACTCATGTATTTTTATGTCTTCACCAAAAATACAACAACATCTGATGCAACAACTCAACACAGACGATCACTATTTGGGCAAGAGAAGCACACTGAAGTATACAGCTCTCAATAGCTACTGATCAAGTGGTTATTTAGGTGACTATGCGGATTAGGACCATATTTGTGGACAATGATACTGTTCATCCTCATACACTAGTGCAGAATTAGTTGAACTGCGTTTGTCTGTGTTGCTGCAAAGTAACATACCATATTGACATTGGAAGACGAGTGTTCCACATGTTCGGCAGGAACCAGCGACTGACGACTGGTGTCTGAGTGGTCACCTGGTGATGGGGTGGCCACAGAAGAGGTGGAAATCTGCAGCTGGACAAAGGGAGAAACACCATGAGTGTTGTTGTGCAGGAAATTAATGATGGTGAGATGTTGTTCTGAGATGAAACCTGCTGAGACTCTTGTTATCTACGTCTTACCTACAATTGGGGACACTTGACACACATACACTTTCTAATTAAACCAAATTGGGGACTCTCATGTATTTTTATGTCTTCACCAAAAATACAACAACATCTGATGCAACAACTCAACACAGACGATCACTATTTGGGCAAGAGAAGCACACTGAAGTATACAGCTCTCAATAGCTACTGATCAAGTGGTTATTTAGGTGACTATGCGGATTAGGACCATATTTGTGGACAATGATACTGTTCATCCTCATACACTAGTGCAGAATTAGTTGAACTGCGTTTGTCTGTGTTGCTGCAAAGTAACATACCATATTGACGTTGGAAGACGAGTGTTCCACATGTTCGGCTGGAACCAGCGACTGATGACTGGTGTCTGAGTGGTCACCTGGTGATGGGGTGGCCACAGAAGAGGTGGAAATCTGCAGCTGGACAAAGGGAGAAACACCATGAGTGTTGTTGTGCAGGAAATTAATGATGGTGACATGTTGTTCTGAGATGAAACCTGCTGAGACTCTTGTTATCTACGTCTTACCTACAATTGGGGACACTTGACACACATACACTTTCTAATTAAACCAAATTGGGGACTCTCATGTATTTTTATGTCTTCACCAAAAATACAACAACATCTGATGCAACAACTCAACACAGACGATCACTATTTGGGCAAGAGAAGCACACTGAAGTATACAGCTCTCAATAGCTACTGATCAAGTGGTTATTTAGGTGACTATGCGGATTAGGACCATATTTGTGGACAATGATACTGTTCATCCTCATACACTAGTGCAGAATTAGTTGAACTGCGTTTGTCTGTGTTGCTGCAAAGTAACATACCATATTGACATTGGAAGACGAGTGTTCCACATGTTCAGCAGGAACCAGCGACTGATGACTGGTGTCTGAGTGGTCACCTGGTGATGGGGTGGCCACAGAAGAGGTGGAAATCTGCAGCTGGACAAAGGGAGAAACACCATGAGTGTTGTTGTGCAGGAAATTAATGATGGTGACATGTTGTTCTGAGATGAAACCTGCTGAGACTCTGTTATCTACGTCTTACCTACAATTGGGGACACTTGACACACATACACTTTCTAATTAAACCAAATTGGGGACTCTCATGTATTTTTATGTCTTCACCAAAAATACAACAACATCTGATGCAACAACTCAACACAGACGATCACTATTTGGGCAAGAGAAGCACACTGAAGTATACAGCTCTCAATAGCTACTGATCAAGTGGTTATTTAGGTGACTATGCGGATTAGGACCATATTTGTGGACAATGATACCGTTCATCCTCATACACTAGTGCAGAATTAGTTGAACTGCGTTTGTCTGTGTTGCTGCAAAGTAACATACCATATTGACATTGGAAGACGAGTGTTCCACATGTTCGGCAGGAACCAGCGACTGGTGACTGGTGTCTGAGTGGTCACCTGGTGATGGGGTGGCCACAGAAGAGGTGGAAATCTGCAGCTGGACAAAGGGAGAAACACCATGAGTGTTGTTGTGCAGGAAATTAATGATGGTGAGATGTTGTTCTGAGATGAAACCTGCTGAGACTCTGTTATCTACGTCTTACCTACAATTGGGGACACTTGACACACATACACTTTCTAACTGAACCAAATTGGGGACACTGCTCTAATAAAGCAAAATCCGAAAAAAAAATTATTTAAGCCCCATTATTCAGTTTTGCACAATAGGTTGTTGGATGTCCAGTGAATAATTTTTGGGCAAGATGCATGCATATTTTAAGGACCCAACATCAGAAGAATAAAAAAGATCATTTACAGACATCTGTTGCATTTCTTTGGACATTGTAAATTAGAAGATGGGTAACCACTTGTCATACCTGTTTGCGCCAAGGCCAATCTGATTCTCCATAATTGTAGGTAATCTCTTCCCCTGGCAGAATGTCTCTGATTGCAAAGAGACAAAGGTGCGGCATGCCATCCACTTGAATTTGTCGCATTTTACAATTTGGGGTTTTGTGCTCATCATTCACCAGTCTTCCAAGTGACTGGTCCTCCAGAGATGCATCAATACTATTTAGAAATAAATGGATTAATGCACAACAAAAACATTTCCTATTTAATTGAATAGTGTCATTCTACGTAAAGTATCAAAAATTCTAACAAATCAAAATACAAACACAAAGTCTTAATGGATATAGTTTGTCTGAGCTCACCACAGTAATTACTAGAGCAAGTTTTTAATCTTATTAAACCTGTACAATAAAAACACTAAACACGAACAAGACAATGCATCATAAGCATACAGAAAACAGAGTCATAGATACAGTGACTGATATAACCAAAAATAAAATGATTAATTAATTGGTTGTGATATTTTAAAATACTTCATGTATTAACTATCAAACTGTAAAAAATAGGGAATATGTACTACTGGACCAAGAGTTGATAGTAGCAGATACTCAATATTATATCACTTAGAGACAACCCTAATTGGGACTTGGACTGGAAAATTGAATATTCAGCCTTACTTACCACCAAGATTTCCCTTTCCATTGAAAATCAAAGAGATATGTTGCTTCAGTTTCACTGTATGTTTCGATGACAGGAGGATTGTCTGGAGAATGTAGTTTCCCTCTGTACTCTAGCACAAAATCTCCTTTGCTGAAAGGTTCTGAAGTAAAGACACCTCGCCCTTTATGAGAAAATGAAAAACAAGTAGGCTAATGCTATCCTTGTATCAACCAGGCCAGTAGTAGATCTCTTACACTGAAGCTCATATTTAAGCACAATTAATACATGTAGGGAAAATAATACAAGGGAAATAAAGACTGACCTTTGTAAGAGTTCACATACACCTGTCTAAGACCCGCCTTGTCAGCTTTCAGTCTTATGTGTTTTTCTGCATCATTCTGCGGTTTCATCCGCACCCTCCTGGAAGAATTCTCTTTACCAAGTCCATCAGCCATCATTATCTGTTAAGAAAATGTTCAGAAACAGTTTTATGTGGGCCACTGACCACCCAATAAAAGTGTTAATTCAACAGTAAATAACAAAACTCCATCTACTTTTATTAATGGGCCTCATCAAAATCAGAACCACGGACAAACTAACTATTCACATTCACCTGGGTAACATACAATATATAGTTGTCACAATTTGTTCAGGAGTAGGATCTAAACGTTCAAATGTTTAAACATGCTTAACAAATCCATAAAATACCCCCATAATGCTCATTTCTAGTAATCAAAGTCACTTACAGTGTCTACATGCCAACATTTAAAGTAATGGGTTCATACGTGCAAAAGAGGCTACATCTGCACAGCCCACATGCAGGAACACATGCTTCCCAGGCAAAGACAACCCTCCCAACTCGCCGACATTTTCTTACCCGCAGCAACACTTACAGAGTAGACCAGTTCCGCGGGAAAACCGCGGACCTGGCAATCATGAGGGTGCTACACATTTAAAGTTCAGCTAACTCTAGCTAGCAAAACAGAAGGCTAGTTAAGCTATCCAGAAGAGCAACATGAGGAATAATTATTGTTTTTGGCCGGTAAATATTATGAATAACTCGCTAATTTTAATTTGACTACGTTATACAATGGCGCTACAGGTCTACAATCACTTCAGTCAAACATAACTTAGTTAATTACCTGTCATTGTCGTGTTGACTCCGACTGCACGAAGGAAGCCACGAGAGGCTCTGCTGCGTACCATTTGGATCAAACCAAGTATGGACGACAGGGAGGGGTGATTCCGAGATATGTTATAGCTATCGATAGATAGATCGATAGATAGATCGATAGATAGATCGATAGATAGATCGATAGATAGATAGATAGACAGAGAGAGAGATAGATAGAGTATGTAGTAGTAGAAGAATAAGATAAAGCGAGTTGCAGACTGCTGCAGTAGTTAAACCATGAGAGGCTAGGCTTGCATACCTTTTGGATCAAACCAAGTAGTAACCAAGAGATGATCGCCGAGGAAAATGCAGATAAAACACTATACTATATATAAGTATAGTAGTATAGTAGAAAATATAATTATTAGTGCTGGGCATGTTAACGCGTTAATTGCGCGTTAAGGCAACGCTTAATTAACGCCGTTAATTTTTTAATCGTGCGTTAATTTTTTTTTTTTTTTTTTTTTTTTTTTGCTGGCCGCTGGCTTTGATGACAGAAACATGGCGTCCATGTCTCCCTTCCCTGCTGCACCGGTGCGTCTGACGTGATCGGGAGAGAACCGACGTTTCTCTTTGTCAAAATACATGCAGATGGACAGAACATCGTAATTTTTGGATGGGAAACTTTTTTTTATTATTAATTTTTTTAATAAATGCGGTTTTAATTTATGCAAGACAGCAAAGGTAAGACATGCTTTCTGACTAATACAAACGTGAAGCATAAATCAGGTCTTCTTCTGCCTCTGGTTCGGTGAATCTTGGTCATAGCGAGATGAAACTTCCAGCTGTGGAATCTGTGAGATGTGAGCTTTCAGTAGAGGAGCCGTTTGTTTGTGTTCATGCCATAGGGTGGGGAGACATAATTTGTGTTTACATATTTTTCTATCTTTGTGTTGTGTCTTTAAATTGTTTGTTGTCTTAACTGTGTTTGTTGGTGATAGAAATGGTTTTGCTGAGCTGGTAGCTGAGATTCTGGACTTTTTGTGGATACCACACATGTTTATAGTTACATCTACAGACCTGACCCCGGAAACAAGATGTTAACCCTTAACTCCCGGTAGCGGAGGCTGAAAATGAAAGTTTAGAGAAATTATATCCAGAAATCTGGATAATGAAGCAGTGAAGGTGCATGGATGGAAGTTATTGTGCATATTGTGAATATTTCTCTCTCCTCACCATCTAGAAGCTGTGAGATTTTAATCCTGCTTTCTGTCTGTTCACCTGATGCTGATATTCATCACATATTGTTCCTTCTGTGTTTAGAAGGAAGCAGCTTCACAGCTTTAAATTCATCCTGCTGACTTTTTACCTTTTAGTTAGTAAATCCTGAACATTTCATCCTTCTTTCTCATAAATATGTGTTTTTATATATGAAGAAATATTTTAACTGTTGCTGTTTAAAGAGAAAACTGCTGCTAAACCTGTTTATGTGTTTAGTTCAGGGGTCTGCAGCCTTTCCAATCCAAAGAGCCATTTTTCCCTCAGGAAGCTAAATAAAACTCCTTTAGAGACGCAAATGTTACGAGACTTTTAAAAAAGGAAACTTAATATATATTTTTAATGAAGAGCCACCATAGGATATTTGTTATTTTTGAAGAACCACATTTTTATTTCCATTTTTAAGGTTTTAAAATAAAGAAAAACATAAAACCTTTATAAAAACAAAGAGGATAGACAGACTTTCTGCTAAGGAATGTAGATATTTGTGGAAAATGCTGTAGAAGAAAGGAAAAAAAGTCCATGGTTTCCAACCTAATGACAAGAAAGATAGATTTAAAAAAATATTTTAGCCACGTATTTAGAGGCATTGTGGAAGGTCCAGAGAGACACTTGCAGCTCCAGAGTTGCAGGTTAGAATCCCCTGAAGTCGTGTTTGTAAACCAAAACTTACTGCATTTTCTTTATATAACTGTAGGCCTTCTTTTAAAGGAAAGAGACATTTTGCGCGTAACGATGCGATTAATCGCGATTAAAAATTTTAATCGTTGCCCAGTACTAATAATTATGTCAATGTTTAATTGTATGATTTTGAATATGGATCTTTAAATTGGCTCATAACAGACAGGCTGGAGTCTGCCTCTCTCAAGTGCACATCTGGAAGTAAGGGACAATACTGTTATGTGATATCTTTTGTAATGTATGTGACTAAAGGAAGGGATGGCTTTGAGAGTACCATAGGGGCCACTGCTGGGGGTGCCATCTCTGTCAGCATGGGAATCAAACCTACAAGCTTAAGGTCAAAACAGAGCTTATCATATAGACCTTAGCTCAAATGAACTTGGAATGAGAAGTGATGAGCTTTTGTGATGACTTATGTAGGGATGTAACAATATCAAATCCTCATGATATCACAAGACCTCAGTAGTCCCCAGTATGATATGTGCTGTGGTATTGCATATCACCTGCTACCACAAATGTAAGCTGGACTAAAAGCTCCTTTCCCAGCCCACAAACAGGAGAGAACAGATGAAAGAGAGTCCCATCTGGACTATGCACATGATATGATGCTCTTAACCTGTTTACATTTACTTATCACATCTACTTCATCTGTTGTATCTCTCATGCACAGCTGTCATGGTCTGGGAATCATGGTTATGGCCTTAATGTCCTGGGGCCCGTTTCATGAAGCAGGTTATGTGGAAACTCTGAGTAAGCCTGAAATGAGTTAAACCCTGAGTTATCCTTTTCAATAAGGGCGGTAAGTTAACCCCGAGATAGGGGTAAGTTAAGGAGTAAGCTGAGCCTATTTCATAAAGTGAGGTAACTCATACTTGGAGTCTGTTACCACGGTAACTTAGTCTGTGAACATAACCTGGTCGGGAGCAGGTTTTATTCAGAAACCCCGAGTTTGTCTGTGACTCATCCCCTTTCCAGAGCAGTGTTACGTCAGCTGATTATTGGCGCCACCTGACTCCAATCCTTGGTGCAAACCTCCGCTCTTGGTACCTGCCCGGGATTGGTTGGAATGGACCCACCGCCGCCTTCTCCATTCCTATTGGAACCTGTTGGACCAATCACAGCTCCTGAAGGCGCCCTCCAGGAAATAAAGCCTGAGGTCCCAGTTCATTCGGGGAGCAACTGTTGACACAGGCAATCTGCTCCCGGCCTTCGGATTTACGGTGTTGGTGTTCTAATGAATCTGTGTCTTTGGATTGGTGGCTAGTATTGTCTAGTTAGGCTGTAGGCTTGTACTTGTCTTGGATTATTTAAGTTGATAGAGTAAGAGTTGTTGTTGTGATACCTGTAGTTAATTGTGCATAAACCTCAAGCCCTTTTGGCTTCGATTTCTGTTGTTGTTACGTTTCGTTTTGCTTACGATAAGAGTTTCAATTAGTCAGTGTTAAAACTAGTATATGCTGGGCTAGATACTCCCGTTACACGTAATTTCTTTTTAGTTTATTGGAGCTGCCGCCTCACAGTTATTAGCTTGGTAAGCCAGTTTATTTTCACCTGTAATGGATAACTTTGCTTTTGGTTTCAACTGGCTGGTTTTGGTTTAAGAGTGGTTTTGTTTTGTTCGTTTGTTTGGGCAGCTTCGCCAACCCCAGCATTTGTTAATTGCCACCAGCAGACCTTGTGCTTCCTGTTCCGTTTTCAACAATAAACGTCCTTTCCTTTTAATACCTGGCCAACGTTTCTTTTGTTACGCCCTTCCTCATACCCCTGACCCTGGGTCGTAACAAGCAGACACGCTGCTTCACTTCCTCATTCATTCTGTGGGGGACCCACAGGCATGTTGGGCATATTGAGATGAGTGGTGGACTGTGGACCGTGAACATTTAGCATTCACTTCCCCCTCTTTGTTCTAAAAATGTGTTTTTGTTAAATTGTTCATCTTCTGGGTATGTTAAATTTGATTATATTTATTTAGATCTAGTAGACAATGTGTATACTCAAAGTAATAGCAGTAGTTTTCTGGGAGGTAAATTAAAAGAGTGAGCAATTTCACACAGGCACCTTGGGCAGCTTAGGGGTCCTTGAGGCTGAAAAACGGGGGAGTGTCAATCAGTAAGCCCCAGTAGTCTGCAGTGTGCAGCCACATGTTCATGTGCTTGTGTTTCTGTGTTGCAGGTAAGCTAAAGCAATGGGAAAACAGGAAAAGGGCAGCATTACAGGTGTTTAATAGGTTTGCTAAAAGTGTCAGACTTAAAAGAACACATTTATGACGTTCATGTGAAAGTTTGCAAGTTAAAATGCTGAATGTTGAACTTGACAGTGCTTTACCCGGCTAGTAGCTCACCAGAAAAACTGGGTTGTAATCACCGTGGCCTGCCAGAGTACTATGGTTGTGTGAGTGTATATAATATTGTCGTGTGAATGTGATGATTTGGTTAAAATGTGGATGTGTATTCAGTAAGCCCCAGTAGTCTGCAGTGTGCAGCCATATGTTCATGTGCTTGTGTTTCTGTGTTGCAGAAATAAAAGAATAAGGATGTTTTTCACACCCACGCACGCTTGGGAGTAAATTTCTTTGTCCAAGTGTGCAACAATTCATTCAGTTCTTATCAGACATGTTTCGGACTCACTGTCTGATTTAATAATGATCAGCTGTCTGTTCTTTTATCGCAGATCAGACAACAGGAGGCTGAATCACTTCATAGGGACATTTATGTCGCGAACGGTTTGAGACAGACCAGATTTTTAAATTGAGATTATGATGAGTCTTCATTATATTACACCATACGGTCTATGTATAAGAGCAGTCAAATAAATGAACTACAAATTATTCACACTGCATTTGTTCTTTATTTCTTACAGGAAAAAAAAAACATTTTATTCCATTCGTTTTTCATATTGATCCAATAATAGATAGGATCCATTTATAACCACACACTATAATAAAGGATGTGAGGACATTTATTGGTGATATTCAGCTACTTTAGTGTGTCAAATGTTATTAAAATGAAGTACTACCATAATGTTATTTTTAATTATATATTTCGTTTTAGGTGCTTTTACATCTGTATGAAAATACATTTTAAGTTCAATGTTTTACCAGTTTTCACGTGTATGTAGCCTAGTATTATTCAGAGTAATTAAATAATAAAGCTCTGCTCTGTGTGGAACAGAAATGTGCTCCCACCTCCTACTCCTCACCTTTCTGTCCTCATCCTGCAGCTGTTTGACTTTTTTGTTTCTCAACTGTAAACCTGTGGTTCAAACTCACTATTTGACGGCATTTTAAGAGAAAAGTAGGTGGAGCCTCTTTGTTTCAGCGTCTGTTGCCATGGTGATTCATGGAATCGGGGCTCCATTGATGATGGCTTGAGTGAACATACTCAGAGTCGACAGAACTAAAGCTAATCAGCTGTGTTGAAACAGGAAACTCAGAGTTTTTAATCTCAGGGTTTTTCAACTCAGAGTTAACATACATACTCAGAGTTTGTTGAACCTCCTTCATGAAATGGCCCCTGGACACTTGTCTTTTTTTTCCTTTTGCCAATCAGCTCTGTGCCTGCCCGCCTCTCTGTGGTATCGTTCAAAGAAGTAGCCGTGACTTACTTTACTCATTTTATTCAGGCAAAAGTAAAAGCAGGGAGGACGTTGCGTGTAGCACACCAGACTTGACTGATTCAAGCAACTGATGTCAGTCTTCAGACAGCTGATTGGTCAAACTGTGTACTCTTGGCTGGTTGGAACAAAAACCTGCAGCCACACCGGCCCTTTGTGGTATAGGTTGCCCATGCCAGGTGTAGCACAACATCAGGTGGTAACTTCTTCTCTCTCTCTACCTTTCCTCTATACACTTGCTCGCTCTATTTTTTACTCATAGCTAGTCTTCCAGCCTATACTGATAAACAATAAAGCTTTCTATTCTATTCTATTCCAACAGATAAGTTATATTCCACAAGGAAAAGTGACACACTTTTATCAGATTGTTTATAGGGAAATCGGGGACATAATGACGTAGTTCCATACACATCCACTAGGGGCAGAATTATACACAGATTGAGGGGGGGGGTGGGGGGCAGCTCACACACTCACACACTAAGTTTGAAAAAAGTCATCTTGGGGGACTGCAGCCATTTTTAGACAGAAATGCATGTTAGAGCCTGTAGAACATGATTATAATGAAAACCAAATGGGGACGGTGAATTTTGTCCCCAATTGAAAAGCCGTCCCCAGTCTACTGGTGTGTATTCTGAAAAATGTCCCCAGTTTTGGGGTAAGTACACACACACACACACACACACACACACACACACACACACACACACGTGACCATCCTCTGCTGCAGTGAGTGTCAATAATTACAAACATCAGTGACTCGGCACAGTATCGTTGCTAATTCAGTGTGTGTGGGGGGTGTGAGTGAGCAGGAGTTTATCACATTTTGCATGGTTGATCATCCAGACTTGTTTACAAGACAGACTCTTGTGAGCTTACAGCAGGCAGGACTTTTCTGCTTGGCTGCCTCGTCTGTTTCTTTGTTTTTGTGTTTGTTCTGAGTCAAGAGGCGAAGCTGAGTGGTTTCACCTGCTTTGCATAATAACACCAGAGTCAAACCTTTGAGCTCAATAATGCGCTGATGAGTGGTTTTGGAGCTAAACTGTTGTGCTTTTTCAGGTGAAGCTGAAGAGTGAGAAGTTGCGTCACAGGGATTGGAGGGATCCGTGGAGATCTTGGCGTGAAATTAAAAACCTCCCTCCTCATGTCTAAGATTTAGGGAAACTGCAATGTCAGAGTATGGGCAAGAAACACAGGTTGTAAACAAGTTTATAAATCCAGCTAAGCATTAATGGTAATTCTTAACTTTGATTAAATAATCCTAACTCAAGTGAGCATAGCAGTGTCACGGTACACATGCAAGGGAGGGCAGTCAAGTTACAACCAAGGCTGCAATGCTACGGATCGCATGTGTAAATGTTCAAGGCCTTTTTCTGCTTCTAACCTTCTCTGTGGCAGATCTTTGTTTATATAAGCAAAGCCAAATTCACCGTGCACACATTTTCCTTAAGTTACATGGATGCTGATTTGGTCAGACGAAGCCATGTTGATACACTCATCAGCCACTTGCTTTGCTACTACTAGGTTAGATCCCCTTTTGCCTTCATAACTGCCTTCATGACATACATTTTACAAGGTGTCAGACACATTCCTCTGAGGTTTTGCTCCATTTTGACATGACAGCATCACACAGCTGCTGCAGATTTGTGGGCTGCACATCCATGATGAGAATCTCCCGTTCCACCACATCCAAAAGCTGTGCTATTGGATGGAGAGCTGGCAACTGTGGAGTACAGTAAACTCATTGTCATGTTCAAGAAAGCAGCTGGAGATGATCTGAGCTTTGTGACATGGTGCGTTATCCTGCTGGAAGTAGCATCAGAAGATGCTACTCTGTGGTCATAAAGATATGGACATTATCAGCAACAATACTCAGGTAGGCTGTGGTGTTTGAATAATTCTCAATTTGTAAGGGCCCAAAGTGTGCAACGAAAATTCCCCACACTGTTACACCACCCGCTGCAGCCTGAACCATTGATACGATGCAGCATAGACCCATACTGTCACGTTGTTTCTGATCCTACCATCTGAATATGGCAACCTTAATCAGAAGACATTTTTCCAGTCTTCTACTGTCCAGTTTTAATGAGCTTGTATGAACGGTAGTTTAGTAACAGTAGTTGCACCCAGTGCGGCCTACTGCTGCTGAAGCTTATCTGCTACAAGGTTGGACATATTCTGCATTCAGTGATGGTCTTCTGCATATCCTGGCTGTAATAAGTGGTTATTTGTGTTGATCAGTAGTCTCTCAAATCAACCCAACTCAAATCTGGCATCAACAACCAAGTCCCTTAAATCTCTTTTCTTCCCCATTCTGATGCTCGGCTTGACCTTCAGCAAGTCCAGTTTTAGTCAGATTTACTGGAGACTTTCCCTTTTCTAATGTCATGTAAGCATGTTGGGTGTCAGGTCTGGTCTGGAAATTCCTCTTCCTGTTTCACTAAGAGTTTTTCGGTTTTTGCTTTGAATTTTCTTTAACCCATAAGAGCCCCACGTGACATATATGTTACATACAGTTTCTGAGACATTTTGCTTCAATTCATGGTATAAACTTTGCTCAAAATCCTGTTGAACACAATCTGATACTTGTCTTCTGTCCCCTAATAGATACCCAGAAGCAGAAAACCACATTATAATATTTTTAATGTATCACATGGTAATACATGGTAGATATCCCTCCCAAAAAATGTTAATTTTTTGTTACATTTTGTTAAATTGCCAAATAAAGACCTCATATTAAAAAAAATTGACTTTTCTTACCATTTTTCATTGGTCGGGCCTTAATGTGTTAAAGTAAAATTCTCAGCTTCTATTGATTTTTATCCATTTTTAATCTTTCTGTGTTCCCTGTAAAAACCGCTGCAACAGAAGCCCACAAGCATGATCAGTCCACTCCTGAGGACTTAGGTTTCAAACAGTTGGTGCTCTTTTCATTTCTGCATCATATGTTCTTCTATCCCCGTGACCCTGAAAAAGATGAAGTGGCATAAAAAATAGATGGATTGATGGTTTTCGTCCATCATGCTTTTGTTCAACATGGCCAAACTGATCTATTATAACTTATTCTGCAATCCAAACTTGTTTAAAAAGTGCACCGCAAGGGGTCTGCTAAATCATCCTGATGGTCTCCCACAGTGCTTTAAAATTTGATTTAAAAAAAATGTCAATAAAACAAGGGATTTTCCATAGCTTTCTTGGTTTTCTGTGGGCCTCCAGAAGAAAAGATGTTTAATATCCTCTGGGCAACTTTTAAGGTACTCCAGCAGTTAAAAACTTGCAAAGTAATGCCCTGATACTTATTATTAGCTTGGTTGACCCAGGTTTTCTGACACTAGAATTCATTCAAAAGATACACTGTTGGCAGCTGATGACCATTTACAAATATGGATGAAAGTTAATAAGATTTGAGGTCAAACTTTCACATCATTAAGCCACAAAAGGATGTGACTGTAGTTAAGGTTGTGTACTAAATTAAATTAACATGTTCCAGCGAAAATATGGCATGTACAGTTATTCTTTCAGTTGAAACCCTGCCTGTACTAAACATTTGGGACTTAGTAAAGAACTGGCATGAAATCATAACAAAAACAAGTAAGCAGGCTTATTTGCAAATATTTGAAATCATTTTCCATGATATCCAGCATGCGTTACTCCCACTGACATAAGTCTCATAAAGAAGTTTATTAGGGAAAGTAAAAGGGTTCAGATGGTTTTTTAAGAGAAACAACAGAGTGAAGGAGCTTACATCTCGCTATACATCTCAGAATCCTCATCTTAACTGAAGCTTAACCTCGCCCTCATTTCATATCAAATCTTTACGCCTCAATGAGACAACTGACATGATAAATACTTTATGTTCCCAAAAAAGCGGAAGTCCTCACAGCACGACTATGTGAACAAATTCACAGTCACCCAGCTCTTTATTAAGAGCACATGTACCTGTTCATTCAGGAGTTTATACAATTAGACAATCATGTGGCAGAAATGTGGTGCAATAAATGACGCAGAACTGGCAGCGAAGAGGGAAAAGTTCAGCAGACAGAGAAGAGGTTGTTGATGATGGAGCGCAAAGTGATCAGACTTTTTACACTTGGCACAAAAGCTGCAGTAACTCCAGTAAACATGTTTATCAACCAAGTTGATTAGAAAAGAGTTCACGCTTCTTCCGCTTATCCGGGGTCGGGTTGTCGGGGCAGCTGCTTAAGCAGGGAAGCCCAGAATTCCCTCTCCCCAGCCACATTCACCAGCTCATCCAGGAGGATCCCGAAGCGTTCCAGGGCCAGCCGAGAGATGTAGCCCGTCCATCAGGGGATGTCCTGGGTCTTCCCTGGGGCATCCTCCCGGTGGGATGTGCCCAGAATACCTCAACTCTTTAACATTACAGGGTGTGCAGAATTATTAGGAAAGTTGTATTTTTGAGGATTAATTTTATTATTGAACAACAACTATGTTCGCAATGAACACTAAAGACTCATAAATATCAAAGCCGGAATTTTTGGAAGTTGGAGTGGGGCTTTTTTAGTTTTAGTATCTTAGGAGGATATCTGTGTGTGCAGGTGAATATTACTGTGCATAATTATTAGGCAACTTAACAAAAACCAAATATATACCCATTTCACTTATTTATTTTCACCAGGGAAACCAATATAACAACTCAAAATTTACAAATATACATTTCTGGCATTCAAAAACAAAACAAAAACAAATCAGTGACCAATATAACCACCTTTCTTTGCGAGGACACTCAAAAGCCTGCCATCCATAGATTCTGTCAGTGTCTTGATCTGTTCACGATCAACATTGCAGCAGCAACCACAGCCTCCCAGACACTGTTCAGAGAGGTGTACTGTTTTCCCTCCCTGTAGATCTCACATTTGATGAGGGACCACAGGTTCTCTATGGGGTTAAGATCAGGTGAACAAGGAGGCCATGTCATTATTTGTTCTTCTTTTAGACCTTTTCTGGCCAGCCACGCAGTGGAGTACTTGGATGCGTGTGATGGAGCATTGTCCTGCATGAAAATCCTGTTTTTCTTGAACGATGCTGACTTCTTCCTGTACCACTGCTTGAAGAAGGTGTCTTCCAGAAACTGGCAGTAGGACTGGGAGTTGAACTTGACTCCATCCTCAACCTGAAAAGGTCCCACAAGCTCATCTTTGATGATACCAGCCCATACCAGTATCCCACCTCCACCTTGCTGGCGTCTGAGTCGGAGTGGAGCTCTCTGCCCTGTACTGATCCAGCCATCCATCTAGCCCATCAAGACTCACTCTCATTTCATCAGTCCATAAAACCTTAGAAAAATCAGTCTTATGATATTTCTTGGCCCAGTCTTGACGTTTTATCTTGTGTGTCTTGTTCAGTGGTGGTCGTTTTTCAGCCTTCCTTACCTTGGCCATGTCCCTGAGTATTGCACACCTTGTGCTTCTTGGCACTCCAGTGATGTTGCAGCTCTGAAATATGGCAAAACTGGTGGCCAATGGCATCTTGGCAGCTTCACACTTGATTTTCCTCAGTTCATGGGCAGTTATTTTGCGCCTTGCTTTTTCAACACGCTTCTTGCGACCCTGTTGATTATTTTGAATGAAACGGTTGATTGTTCAATGATCACGCCTCAAAAGCTTGGCAATTTTAAGAGTGCTGCATCCCTCTGCAAGACATCTCACTATTTTTGACTTTTCAGAGTCCTTCAAATCTCTCTTCTGACCCATTTTGCCAAAGGAATGGAAGTTGCCTAATAATTATGCACACCTGATATAGGGTGTTGATGTAATTAGACCACACCCCTTCTCATTACAGAGATGCACATCACCTGATATGCTTAATTGGTAGTAGGCTTTCAAGCCTGTATCAGTTGGAGTAGAACAACATGCATAAAGAGGATGATGTGGTCAAAATACTCATTTGCCTAATAATTCTGCACACAGTGTATATAATATCCCAGTTATTCACAGTGATTCTAATAATTCCTGAATAATAAGTCTTTACATTTTCATCTTGTAGATGTCCACCATAGCTTTTTGGTTCCTTGAGATTTGTTTCTATTATTCTACTAAATAACACTACTTAGCCTTGTATGTTCAGACCAAATCAGTCAATGGAAACATGCTGAATTCACTTTTTTTTTTTTTTTTTTTTGGTGGCTTTTCTAAAGCTCAAAAGAATAGAAATCTGGTTAATGGGCACAATTCCAGCACTTCTAAATAGCAAAAGATTGGAAAACCACAGCCTGGTCTGATGACTCTCCATCTCTACCGAGGCTGCAGATGGTAAGCTCTGGAGTCAAAAGCATGAATCTATACAGCCAACCTGTTTTTGCAACTGAGAGAGGAATTTCATCCTGGCTTACTTTCCACTACAAATCAATCATAGCCTGAATGCGGCCGCCTCAGTAGTCCTGCTGACTACGCACACCCTCAGTTTACCCTCTTTTACCTGATTCTTCCAGCAGGAGAATGCACTTGGCTGCAACAAAGCTGTCAACACACTGGATCTGGACCCCATAAACTTTTGAAAACAAGCAAAAAAGCTTTCACAGATGCAGGGCATAGCGCGGTAAACGCCCTTTCAGTTCATCCAGGAGCAAATACAGATGTTAAACTATGATCGGCCAGAAAAAAAAAAAAAAAAAAAAAAAAAAATATATATATATATATATATAGGTCTATATATATAAATAATCAATCTTCCAGCCCACATGACATATTCATTATATTTTGTGGTTAGAACGATTCAACTCAACTCTTTATGTAACTCATGCAGATATTTGACACAAGGTTCAGGTTTCTATAACGAGAGTTTGAGTCACATGCATTTTATTTCACTGTGATTCCAGCAAAACCTGATGTAATGTAATTTGCTGTGGCAGATTTTGACCCAAATGTGAACCGCATGTGTCAGATTAAAGATGATTTCACTGCAGTTATAAATACCACACATGGCATCTGCTTCAGGAGTCACATTCATTACATTAATTTGTCCTACATACGTGCGCCAGACATCGCCCTCATGGCGTCCGTGCTGACTTTCAGAGCATACAGCTGATTCAGATGAGCCCGTTCAGACGGATCTTTCTCAGTTCAGACGACTCTCTCATCTCTGACTTCTGTTTGCTTTTGACAGAGATGGTTAACTTGTCATGTAGTTTGCTTAACAGTCTTTGTTTTCCCACTGAGACATTGCAGATATTTACTGATCCCTAACTAAGTTAGAAAAATAACATTTGAGTTTAATCTGTTTACACGAAAATAAACTGTTGGAATGATTTCCATGTAAATAACATTTTTAAGGGAGCTGCAAGGAGCTTGGGATTTTTTTTCCTGATATATGGTAATTTATGCTACGCTTGTTTACCCTTAATTTTGATTAATAAAAAAGGAAGACATAGAAAGTAAGTTGAAGAAAACAAACAAAGGAAACAAAGTGGCATAAATGATGGAAAATATTAAAATTAAAGGGATCTATCCCTTGACATTTAGCATATTTTCATATTTTCTTTTCAGATTTAATTAAATTAAGTCTCAACCTTTGATGTTATTAAATCTCATTTAATAACAACAAAGAGACACTTTGGTTTAAAACAAAATCGAAATATAATTATTTTGTGAAAACAACATAATGAAACCTAAAATAGTCCCAACTTCTGAGTCAGACATCCCTTAAAAGTTAATCACTACCTAGATGTGCCACTGCTCTTTAATAACTATCAACACTAACTTTTTCTCAGTTTCCTCAAGTCTGTTTCTGCTCAGTTACTTAAATATGTCCTTTTTCACTGGATAAAAGAATGAAGTCACAGTTTTATGTAAATAAGTATCATTGCTTTTTATTATGACTTTTATTATCTTATTTTGTTATGACTTATTTGCAGTATAACTGGTTCTCAAACATTTTTTTACCTGGTTAAATAAAGGTTAAATAAAAATAAAAAAAATAATGAGCCCCCCTCCCATGCATGCTGGCTTTTACACCTTTCTCTGATAACAGCCTGTATTGTCTTTTCTCATCCTTGCCACTAAGAACCAGATGTTCATGGTCTCGTCTCATTACAAAACACAAATCCTTCATCTTCCTGTCCACCTGAGATGGCCTCGTGCTGAGAGAGCAGGGTTGATATTTAGTTTGCTCCTTATTTAAAACAGTTTTAGATTTTAATCCTGGGTGCAGTAGAGGAGTCTGAGGAGTGATTATGGTTTTCCAAGGTACTCCTGACCTCATGTGGTTATACTGATCATAGCAGCATGAGGATTTTTATAAAAATGCTGCCTGAGGCCTCAAAGGAAATTTTTATCCAGCAGCAGTTTCCATATTTTTTAATCTTTTTGCAGTATTTAAGGCTCGTATGATTCCCATTTGCAATTTTTGCATTTAGAAACTTGTTTTTGGAATTTAATGTTAATTTTCTATTTTTTTTATGTGTTTCTTCTATTCTTTTCTTTTCTTTTTGCAAATTGTGGTAGTTGTTACAATGCAATTGTGTAGGTGACAATGTGTAAACAACAAAACAATAAAACGGTATAGTACAAAGTAGAAAATATTTAAACAAAAAGGGAAAAAACGTAAATCAGACAAAAAGAGAAACTGGGGGCGTTGAGTGTTGATGTCATGTGGTGTGTAATAATTTAGTTTAATTATATATAAAATAAACATCCTAATTCTTTTTCCATAGGTAAGAACATAAACAATATATTCTTAATTGCATTAATGTTACTGATATTAACAGCATTCATGACCACCAAAATAATACTAAAAATAACTATTGTAATTTTAACGAAATAAACAATAATAATAACAACAAAAATCAGAGTAATCACAGTAATAACTATACAAACAACAATAATAATAATACCAGTTACATTATTATCATGACTGCCACAACCATCATCACTACAATGTCAATAATATTACATCAATAACAGCTTTTTAAATATTATTATGACTATCAATTAAATAAATAGGGGCTTATAGCGTATATATTATAATTTAAAAGTATCTTCATGAATGGGCCCATGTGGGCCTGTTGAGTCATCTGCAGGCCATAATTAGCCCTAAAGATAAACACCAAGATTGTCCTTTTGTAGCCAGCTGTGACACCCTCACCTGTAAAGATATAAGAATCTTCCACAAAGTTGTCACTTATATATTTCATCAACTGTTTTATCTTTAAAAAAATAACTGAAATCCCTGCTGCTGCTGTTGATCAATGAAAATCCTGATAAATGTATTTTTTTCTCATGTCTGTTATATAGAAGTCCAAATAAACAAACAAAGACCAAACAAACTTTGCAACTGTTGTGAAATTGGGGCTTTGCACTTCACTGCAATGTGATGAGAAGTTCCACCACTAGAGGGCAGCAAAACCATGACTACAAGTCGATCCACCATCAGTTTGTCAAACCTACTTTATCTTGTTAAGAGTAAACGCCTGAAGTCTCATCCAGCTGGGTACACACTCCTGACAATCTCCTAAACCATCACTAGGCTGTAATTATTTACTAGTCATTAAGCAACAATTAGAAAAAATATTATAATGTTTAAATTATATCACAGGTATCTGCAGGTATCTGCAATACCTATATTTTTTTTTCATATTTTCCATTTGTTCTCTATAAAACACAACACAGGACACATCTGTCCAGAAGATACAAATCCCCCAAATTTACCCCACAGCGGGTCTATATGAAAGCATTAATGACTCCTTATTGGGATAAACTGTAGACTTATAGTTATACTGTATACTTGCAGATATAATGTAGACTTGAAAAACTACAATTTATCTCTACTAATTAAATTTGATTGCAATATTACTATTACTTATATGCATAAAGACAAACATGCAGCAGGTACCTATAAGTAGACGTATGGTGGGGGATCAAAATGACTAATAAATCAAAGAAAGTAAGTACAGTTCAAGTCCTTTTTTCCCCACACATCTATCCATATTCATGCTCTTTCAAAATAAAGAAAGACCAGCTGTATGTCTTGAATCAAAACGCTGTCCTTTTTATCACCAGCTTCACCACACAGTGGCAGCATTTAGTTACTTTGGAGGCAGATGTGAGGGACTTTATATGCTGGCCGCTATGCAGCTCCATTTATAGATAAACTCCACAGCTAGGTCAACAATGAGGAAGATTAAGTTTAAATCTCATATTGAATAAAACTGAATGTAATGTTTTCAAAAAGGCTTTTAAAAGGGAGAGGACATGGAACAGATGTCAAAAAAAGATACCACGTAGCTTATCAAACTTTAAATATGTTTCCAGTGGGCTGATTCCACTAAAACAAAACATTAAAAGAGAATAAACATCTTCATCCCACGTTGTGCTTCGAAGCTTGCTTTAACTGAAGCAATAATTATAATCAACTGCATCAGAATTAAAGTGCAGTAATTACTGTATTTAAGCTCTCTGAGCTGACAGGCTGTCATCAATGTCCTCGCTTTAAACAAAACATCCACATAATCAGTCCATGAATAAAGGAAGATGATGAACAGCTGGTGGTATTTTTCAAGCAGCAGTTATGTTTTATTTGCATTGTTCAGTAGAAAACAAACATCTTAAAATAAATGGTTTAATTATTGTGAATTTATGTTGGCTGTCTCTGTGTGCCAAGATCGCAGCCAATCTGAGAGAATAAGAGGTGGTGGTGTGTCTGTGTATTCTCTGTTGATATCCACACCTCCAGGCCTTCTGAACCGGCCGATGTATACTGAACTAGTTTTAATTCAATGCACAGGATTATTTAAAGTTTCACTCGATGGGAAAACAGGATGGTATGAAAGTAAATCATTTGGAGTTTGATGATTCAGCTTTTCTCCTGCACCTTTCAGCATGACCGTGCACTTAACACACATCTTAGCTTTTTATTTTCTTTCTTATATTTTTATATGTTGGTGTGCGGTTTTCACACCACATATACTCAGCACTCCGTTATCCAGTGAACATATATTTTTTTAAACATTGCCGGTTTTTTATTAAAGAACTACAACCACTTTCAGGCTGAACTGTTGTTATAAAGATTGTATACGGTCTTGTGTCAGTCATTTCCAACAATTAAGGTTTTCAACTAGAAAATTTCTAAATAGATTTCCAATATACAAGATACTCATATAGACCAGGTTTATATTTCAGACTATGTTCATATGTTAGGTTTATATTTAATTTTGTGGAGTGGTATCATTGTGGTCATGGAGTTGGGCTTGGATCTGGATGACCCCTGGGCATGACCCTTCAAATTTCATATTTAAATCATTTTGAGTTTTTTATTTAATTTAATTTAATTTAATTTATTTATTTTTTTCTTTATTATGTTTGGCCTTGAACCCAATATGAGACTTGATCTTATTTGGTTTATAATTTATTTTTATCTTTTATTTTTATTCATTTTAATTGTTTTATGTTTTTTATGCTTTTTATTTTTCCTACCTTATATGTTCTGCATTTCGTTCACCTGTGATGGGTGTTAAATTACTTTATAAACTGATGATGATGTTTTCAGTATTATAGAGCTGAAAAATAGAAACTTTCATCAATTTAAACTGTGGAGGTATCCTACCTTATAAATATGGATGGCACAGATTTACCTATAAATTCAGCCTGCGGTAGGATGTTTCGACAAGGTAGCACATTTCAACAGTACAATGGTTAAAAAGTAAAAGTAGGAATGGAAATAAGCTGAGTCTGCAGTGTTTGTGTGCAGTAGAAGATGGAGATGTCAGGAACAGGAACTCTAAAGTCTGAGAGATTTTGCCCTTCTCAAATCCCCAGAAAGTTAAACCATTATCCTCAGAAAACAATGCTTGTTATAATGAGGTTGTGATGTGAAATAAATCTTTCATGTTTGGCTGTTCTCTGCTTCAGCAGGGCAGGGACATTTCCTCACATACATTCCTGAACATATACACAAGCAAAGAGAAACACAGGAATACAACTTTCTTATTGAAAGAGAATTGCAGATTATGAGAGGCATGAACAATGACCCAAAAATAAACCAAAAAAAAAAGAATATATTTATTGTCTTTCTAGGACCATCTGGCATGTTGGTGTGAATGAAAAGATTAAAAAGCCGCTGATTTTCTCTGTGTGTGGTCTTTTCTCTCTCCTTGTCTCATTCTGAGTGATGTGTGATTTATGAGGCAACGCTGTGGTTTACCATCGCTAACCACACGTGAGTCTGAACATGAACTCCGTGATGCTGCGACCTCAAGCAGTGACTGATGGTGTCAGTGTTGGCCCTGTTTTTCTGCACAAAACATCAGAGCATTTATTAAATCTAAATGGAAATTTAATGGAGCAGGCATGAAGCAGGGATACTCCATGGCAGTCTCAACTCTTCTTACACTGATTCTTACTCTAATTGATTCTCATTTGCTTTTAACTTTAAATTTAAAATACCCTCCAGTTTCCTCGGACTGCGGCCTAGAGTGTTCTGGTGCCAAGTGCACATGTGGACACTCTTATGCCTGAACAAGGTGTTCGTTATGGACAATCCATGATGAGCACAGAAGTCCAACAACAAAACACCACTCGGATTCAGATCAGGAGAGCCATTCCTTCCAATCACACCCCTCCAGATCTTGCTGTCATTGCCCACGTGGCAATTGAAGTCCCCCAGCAGAACGAGGGAGTCCCCGGAAGGAGTGCTCTCCAACACCCCCTCCAAGGACTCCAAAAAGGGTGGGTACTTTGAACTGCTGTTTGGTGCATAAGTACAAACAACAGCCCCCCCCACCTGAAAGCAGAGGGAGGCTACCCTTTCTTCCATCGGGGTAAACCCCAACATACAGGCACCAAGTCAGGGGGCAATGAGCATGCCCACACCTGCTCGGTGCCCCTCACTGGGAGCAACTATAGAATGGAAGATGGTCCAGCCCCTCTCAAGGACAGTGGTTCCAGAGTCCAAGCCGTGCGTCGGAGTGAGTCCAACTATATCTAGCCGGAACCGCTCAACCTCGCACACCAGCTCAAGCTCCTTCCCCGCCAGAGAGGTGACATTCCACGTCCCTAGAGCTAGCTTTTGCAGTCGAGGATTAGACCACCAGGGTCTCTGCCTTTGGCCACCACCCAGCACACACTGCACTGAACCCCTATGACCCCTCCTGCAGGTGGTGAGCCAACGAAAGGGGATGGTGGGCGGGCATGTCATCCTTTCGGGCTGAGCCCAACCAAGCCCCATTGGGAAAGGCCCGGCCACCAAGCGCTCCCCTTGGTGTCCTCCAGGCCTGGCTCCAGAGGGGGGCCCCGGCGACCCATGTCCGGGCAGGGGAAACCTGGGTCCATGGTTTGTCGTCATCAAAGGGGTGTTTGAGCTGTGCTTCGTCTGGTCCCTCCTCTAGACACCTATTTGCCATGGGTGACCCTAACATGGGCATAAAGCCTCCGACAATATAGCCACTAGGATCGTTAGGACACGCAAACTCCACCACCACGGTAAGGTAGTGGCTCAATGCAAATTACTCAATGCAGTAATGGTAATTTATGCTGATGACAAAACCATATTTGCCTCAACCTCAAACTCTGAGCAGGTTAAAGAAACACTTAAAGGGAAATTATGTTGGTTTCCAAGTGGGTAAATGAAAACAAATTGAAATTGAATCTTTTCAAAACCAAATGTCTAGGTTCTAAATATGCCCCAAGGTCAGATAATAAGTTATCTCTCTCCCTAAATGACGTTGTTATTGAACAAGTTTAGGAGGCTAAACTGCCTAGAGTTACTATGGATGAAACACTCATCAACATCTCATACTGAAAACATGGTCAATCAAATGAGCTGGGTATTTCCATTATCAGAAGAAGTGCTAGTGTCTTAAATGAGTCATAATTAAAAATGATAAAGGCACACATCTGGACTATTGTCCAACAGTCTGGTCGTGAGCATCACATACAGAAATGACAAAATTCCAATTAACGCAAAATAGAGCTGCTTACCTTGTACTTCCGTGCTCCAAAAAGGAGAATGTGTCAGAAATACATACCAGACTGTTGTGTTTAATGATAAGAGAAAGGTTGACATACAGTAGAGTACATACTGTTTTTTATAAATATATACTGCATGTATACTTACCTCCCCAATTAGTCCAAACTAATAATGGACACGACCACAAGACAAGACAAGCAGTAAACAGCAGATTCATAGTACCTTTGCCGAGAAACAATGCATTGATGAGAACAGTGATGTACAGAGCTGTGGTGGAGCAAAACGGGCTTCCACATTAGCTTATATCACTGGTTAACCAAAGTACTTTTAAACATAAATTAAGATTTTTTTAGAAAGGTAACTAAAACCTCTGATTTCTTAATTTTTTTTAATTGTTATTTTGCTTTAGTTTTTGTCTTTTTTGTAATACATGGGTTTAGGTGTTTTTGCTATAGTGTATGCTGTGGTAAATTAATAGAATGTTATGTTGCTTTATTTTTACATGTAATTACCTTGTATTATTTGAGGTTGGTGTTTTTACTTGTTTTTTTTAACGCATAGTATGTTGTCCTCGGACCCTAGGAAGAATAGCCATTGCTGGAGTGATGACTAATGGGAATCCTAATAATTAAACAAAGAAACCTGAGGTAGCACTTGAGGAGGCCAATCAGATTTCAGAGGTGGCCAGTGCCACCCTAACCATCCCTCTAACTCCACCTCTGCATACATTTACTGTTCAGGAACATGTATTACATTAAAATGGAAAACTTTGAATAATTAAATATTCATTTCAGTCCCAGGTTTGAGTCAGAAGTTAAACTTAAGTCGAGTCAAACACATTGCAGTCGAGCAGCTTCCCTCCTTTTGGTAATTAATATTTTAAAAGCTGATTTGTAGCCTGGTTTGTGCATCACAAGCTGAAAGCGGAGGTGTGATATTTAGCCAGGTGGTCCAGCCTTCCTGCAGGTTTCCAATCAGCTTCCAGCAGCTTGGAGCTCCAAAAGGTTTCACGTCTCCCCTTAAAGCTACCTGCTCAGTTCATCTTTAATTAGACCTCACAGCTCAGTCACATCTCCTGCTGAGAGAACGCAACATGTTTTCCAATCAAACACACACGGATACACACGCAGACACAGACAACACCAGCGCTTGTACTTCATAGTTTTATTGTTCTGGAAAAAAAACAAAAAAAAAAAAAACAAAACAAGTAAAAAATTAATGAATTCTTTAATTTATTTTAAAACATCCTGGTCAGAGGCTGTCCTCGCAGACTGAAGGCCCAGGAAACTAACTCAACTGAGATGATGTTAGAAAAATGTTAAAATGTGCTTAAAATTCTGGCTCATGTTATTCACAGAGAAAAAACAGTTCCAAATAACTGGAGTTTCTTTCATCAAGTCAGTCTCCACTTCCTGCATGCACAACTTAACAGAAGCAGAAAACATTTACACACACACATAATCTCTCTCTCCTGAAGTAAACTATCATTGTGTGGTTGTTACATAGACTTTTATCAGCCTTCTGAAACACTGAGCATCATCAGATAGAGCTTAATACTGTAATAACTGCTCATACAAACAAAATATATGCAACTGTAAAATATTTCTATAAGATCTGAAAATAATACAAACTAAATGAAAAAAAAAAAAAGGAAAACATAAATAATTGCTCTAAAACTGTAAAAATGGTTGTGAAGTTTCGGAGCCTTCAATACAAAAAAAATGGAGGTGATTGATACAAACATGAACATACCAAATTACATTGATTTAAAGGAAAATGTATCTTAGCAGATGGTTTTATATCAAATCCCTTTAAACTTTTTACTTGTTAATCAGAAAAGTTAAATAAAATATTTCAACATTAACAGAAATGAAAGGATAATGCTCAGCAGTTCACCATGACACCTTCGAGGACAAGATTTTTCCAGACATGAACGTCAAGTTACTTGCATGCCGGCTGGATTGAGGATAAGTTCACAGTATTCTTACTTACAGGCTGAAGTAATCATCAAAGATTATGTTGATAATAGCTTAGAAAAGATTACATGGTTGGGAAGACTATGATCTGAGTAGCTGATGCAGGTTTCACTGACAGTAGGGTTTATTCTTGCCAGTTTTGTATTCTTATAAAATTATTTTACCTTGCATTGGATTAATTGATTAAAGGCATATTTGGAGGAGGAATGATCTGTTTGTTTCATGTTCAGGTCAAACTCTGATCACATCTTTATTAGGATGGCAGTTCGGCCATCTTAAACATCTAGATTCTTACTCTCACAGCAACACTGGTCGAATATCAGCAGGTTATGGTTCGGCATTGAGCTGCAGTGTAATATAAATAAGGCGGCCCCTGAGAAAGATAATAATGGATTAAATTGTTTGGGAACTTGGATATATCCCCAAGCATTGTTGTGCAGGAAGGTTGGTCTGTCTGCTTGAATGTTTTCTTTCTTTCTTTCTTTCTTTCTTTCTTTCTTTCTTTCTTTCTTTCTTTCTTTCTTTCTTTCTTTCTTTCTCATCCAAATTCAATGTTTTCCCTAAATTCTGTGTTTTATAATGAGACCTCATGTTTTTTTTTTTTTTAAGGAAATGTGTCTATTCATGTGGTGGGTGTATAAAATTTAAACAGTTGAGGAGGAAAATATTCTGTTTTCTTATTTCTAGAGATAAAAAACACTTGCTTAAGAGGAAAGATCGTTAGAGGAAGGTGGGTATAAATATCACGTTCTTCTTTTTCTTCTTTAATACATGGCCGTCTCTTGTATCAATAGTTTAGTCAACAATGATTTATATATTAATTTAGCCACAAATCTTCAAGAGGACAGCCTCCAGGTGCAGCTTAAACACACGGGTTGAGTTTGATGAGATTTTCTGGCGACGCTCCTCATCCCAATGCTTCACCAGAAACAGACACAGCTTTTCCATATTTCTATAGACACAACGCTGAATTTATCATTTGTTTTGGCAACTCAAGCAGAAAGGTGAATCAGCCTGTTTTTCTCTACACATTGCATGTAGATTGTCTTGCATTTCTCCAATTATTTGATTGTTTTAATATGTATGACTTACTTTAACTTCAGCCTTAAAACATTTAGTAAGTACATTTTAAAGGTTGCTACTAAAATCCAAAACCAAATAAAAAAAAAGTCATATTAACCCCTGTGGGTAACACTAATTTACTATCCTTTCAGGTCGTCAGAGGAAAAAAAAAAAAAAAGTCCCTGATTACCCATAACGGTTAGGAATATTGGTGGCAGATTTCATAAGAATTTATTGCCAGTAATTCATCTACATGAGAAACTTGCTGCTTCTGCATTTTCAGTATTTTTAGTGTTTAGAGTTTTAGTCGAGACTCACTGTGGGTCGTGAACATGTTCAATATTCCCGATTGTTGGCTATGACCCGTTTTGAAGCGGATTACCGGGACAAATCAGCTGGTAACACAGCACAGACCAAATGATAATTGGACAGGGAACTCTCACGATGATTGGCCGTTTGCCGTCCGAGGTTGGGAAGAGGCAACATCGGGACAAAAGCAACCCAAAAATCGTTATGTGTGCACCAGGCTTTAAACTCAAGTCCAGATCTCTAAATCTGTCATATATATATATATATATGTATATATATATATATATATATAGTTGTGGTGATATGTCTATAATCCCAGATTAAATTGGGTGCTGTTGTGTAGACAGCTGGTACCTGTGGTTCTTGCTGTCCAGGATCACCTTTCTTTCCACTCTCTCCTTGAGCGCCCTGCACATAAAGTAACATAAGTTGGAGCTGAAGACTGAGACTGGAAAGATGAAAACAGAAGGCCTCGTGTTCTACCGGAGGTCAAATAATGGAGTCCTTGTGGTCCAGGGGGTCCCTGAGGTCCAGGTACACCTGTATCTCCAACAGGACCAGCTGGTCCCTGAAGAGAAATAGAGACAGGGATGCTGGATGAGTGATAACATAAAAACTGATTTACATTAAAACTTCTACTTTAAATCAAATCCATTTTTTTTTTTTTTTTTATTTGATTCATGTTTATTTAAAATGTACAAACTATATTTAAAATTCATCTTTGTTACATGGACGTCATGCAAATATTAAAACACAAGAAGAATACTTTCTCTTTCTTTGCAAGTTAATGAGAAGCTTTGGTGAAACTAGCAAATCAAATCTTTCTGATCAGTGAAGATTTGAAGGTTTCATTTCCTGAAATATTTAGTATCAGAAAATGATGGCGGTGAAAAATATCTGATAAGCTCTCAGCACAACACATTTGTGGTAAATATCAGACAAAAAAGATGTTGAACATTGTTACACAAAATTAGACATCTAAATGTTGTGCAGTTTATTTTTTCTGTAAGTATTTTCTGTTTCAATTCAATTCAAGATATCTCAGATCACTTTACACACAATCTGTTATGCATGGACCTCATGGAGACAGAAGACAGTTAACTTTATTAGAACTTGGAATAAACGGGAATCTTCATACTTAGGCAGGTAGTGGAAAGGCTGATACAACGTCCAAGGAAGGGGAACAGGAGAAGAGACAGGTCCATGAGGGTAAGAGCATCAACGTCCGACAGGGAGTAAGTATGGTGCTGGGGAATATGAGGACTGGTGAGTAAATGGGAGAAATGTGTGACTGATCTGTGGAGATTGGCTGTAGTGCAGAGCTGGAGTGAATGGGGCAGAGTGAGACGATCAGGGACAGGTGTGGATGATCAGGGGAGTGATTGCAGTAGAATGGCAGGACAGGCTTGGCCAGACCAGGTGAGGGCATGACACAATCAAACCGAGCCAATTCATTGTCATCTAATTTGTATTCGTATAAGCCAGATCATAATAATTAATGGTCTAGTTGAGGAAAAACCAACAGATTGTTTTCATTGTCATTTAACTTGTCTGTAATTCAAACAGTTTAGTAATGTAAACTAATATTTACTCCTCTGCAGTTTCATCTATTAACACAATATAAAAGAAATAATATGGTGGAATAAGGTGGAAACCAAACATCAAAATGCAATAAAATAGTTTAAATCAAGTTTTTATTCAAGGGGGGAAAAAGCAGTCATCAGTTGGGCTTACAAGAATTATTTTTAGGTATTGCTGTTCAGAGATGAAACTTAGGTTGTGTGTGTTTATCTCTTCCTGCCACAACTTCCTCTGTACTACATGTTGAAACCAGTGTAGCACAAAACAGAAACACACACGGAAGTCTTGGTTCTTGTTGGCCTGAAGATGCCTTCAAGAAGCCAGATTTTACTGCAACTGTGCGATACAACAACGGAGTTTGGGAAGATGACGGAATAAAAGTGGAGGGAGGTGATGTTTACGGGGGATGCTGTCACCTTCACTGGTGGTCAGGCTGGTCCACCATGGAGGTAAATCTATGCTGGAGTTCACCAGTGAATATTTAACATGTTTAATCTGGTAAATATTGAGGATCCAACATTTTCAACAGCACAATGACATTTAAGGATTTTGTCTACAAATTTGCAAACATACAAGGAAACAAGAGAAAAATTATTTCTACAGATGGAAATAAATTGTGGACTTGTTGATGCATGCAAATATTTTTCTCTGAAACTAAATCACAAAACAAGTTTTTACTTCAGTTAAAATAATCTGGATTTTGTGCCACATTTGTTAAATTATCTGATGATCTTTGTTTTACTATATGACATACCTCACTGTCTCCTTAGTTTCTCGCTGGGCTCTGCGCACAACGATTCGGCTTCTCCTGAGTTTTCTTTTGTTTTGCATCAATAATGTTTACAGTTATTATTTTTTTTTATTTATTTTTTTTTTATTTATTTCATTCAGTGTATTTTTTAAACTAAAACTTTGGATTTTAGGCAGCAATTTATTTAGTTTCCTGTATTTTTCAAATGTATTTTACCTTTCATACAGGTAGTGATATTGAGACACACAGGCTCATTTACAAGAGAAAATTTAACAAATTAAAGTTCACATAAAAGTTTAATCTGGTTAAATACAAAAAAACAAGAACAATTCAAAGAGGTTATCTCCAGTTCTTTTCTAGTAACTTATTAATCAAGGTGGGCAGCGTTAGATCCCGTGTCCTGTTCTAGCAGTATCAAAGTCCTACTTTATACACACACACACACACACACACACATATATATATATATATATATATATATATATATATACACATATATATATATGCAGTTATTTCTGCTATGTTGTACAGTGAGTGGCAGGTTATTGGATGACATGCATATCTTGGAAAATAGCTATAAACAGGAGTCCATGAAAAAAATAATTCTTCAACTTAACCAGCTGGAAAACAAATAAACTGAGTTTTTCAAACTGAGTGTTGGGTCAGCTGTAATTTTTAAGTGTGTCTGGAATATCCTACAGTGATTCTTTTGTTTAATAGCTTTTATGTCTAACAGTATTTTGCTTGTTCAACAGGGTCTGGGATGTTGAAGTAAACATGAACCCTGAGGAAACTCCAAAGTTGACCCACATGGAAACTTGAATCCCAGAACAAATGGCTCAAAATACTGGATCTGTGAGAGGAAGCTATATGAAGTTGTAGCCTAGCATGTATTATCTAAGTCCAATTACTAGATATGAATATTTGCAGGTGCTTTTTAATGCTTTGTTGTTTCTATTCTTCATTGAAATCCATGTAATGAACTCAAAAAAAAAAAAAAAAAAAAAAAAATAGAAAAAGAAAGAATTGAATATTTACATTAAAGGGTGCAAAATCATTCAATTTTGTGCTAGTAAATATTAAAAGGAATGGACGCTCTTGCATAACTAGCAAATAAAATCGTTCTTACTGATCTATGAAGTTTCCTGTTTCATGTCCTGTCAAGGTATCGGAAAATGATGCCAGTGAAGAATATCTGCAGCGATAAGAGCTCAGCACATTACACTTACGATAAAGATCAGATAAAGATTAACAGAGTAAACCATTTCATTTTTACACATTAGAGACTTAAATGCATTTTTAGTTTTTATGCAGTCATGCCTGTAAATTTTCATTGTTTTTATGACATCATATAACTTGGCTGTAATTCAGAGTTTAGTGATGTAAAGTAATATTTACTCCTCTGTAGTCTCGTCTATCCACGTAAAATCTGACAGTTGCAAATATTAACTTTGATTCCACTAGTGTCGCTAAAAAAACAACAATAACATTTAAAGTGGAAACCAAGAACATCAAAATACAATTAAACAATTTAAATCAAGTTTTTTTTAATAAAGTTTCGCTGGGCCCAAAAAGTAAAAACCTAACTCCATCAAACAGTTAAGTGGCCTTTACTGATCAGTGATAAAAATTTGGCAGCGTTTGTCTTCCTGCCACGACTTCCTGTTTAAGCCTGAGCAGCACATGCAGTAACAGTGCGACACTCACGTCTCAGTACTTGTAAACATGAAGATGTCTTCAAACATTTATGAGGATCCAGATTTTGCCATGAACGTGCGACACAGCGAAGGAGTCCGGGATAATGATGAGGAGAGAAAGGAGAGAATGGTCGATATTTACGAGAGCGACGTCAATTTCTCAGGTGGTCAGGCTGATTCTTCAACACATTGTGGAGGTAAATCTGCAAGATTTCAGAGTTAATATTAAATATTATTTTAAATATTTTAGATTTAGAGATAAAATATTTGTTTTTGCAAGGTATATTTGATGTTGAAATAATAATGATAAAGATCGTAAACTTTCTACATGTTAAATTTTACAGTTTGTCTCACAAAATTTCATTGGTTCTTATTTCTTATTTAACCAGTCTTATTTCTTCCCTCAATGTTATTCAGACAGATGTTTCAACACAACCTGCAGTTTGCTGAATATCATGAGTGAATATTTGAATTACTGAAGATCCATAAATTTATAGTAGCATAATGATATTTGGGCCCTGCGATGGGTGTACCCTGCCTCTCACCTGTTAATGCTGGGATAGGCTCCAGCTTACCCACAACCCATCATGGAATAAGCGGTACAGAGAATGAATGAATAATGATATTACTTTTATATTTTTACATAACATCTTGGTGTCAAGGAAAAAATAAGAATATTGATATTTATTACTGTGGACTTGTTTCATGACTTCAAAATTCTGGATATCAGTGGGAGGTTTGTTTTCTTCATATACCACATTTTTATTGTTTGTAGAATAAATTAATGTACTTACTAGTGTGAAGTTAAAATTTAGTGTGTCTGAAGAATTACATTTTAATTTATCAGATTCAGCAAAATCAGCTGAAACATCACTGAAAGTAAAATTATTAACTCATAAAGTCAGAACTTCCTCATCTGCCCTGCAGAGCTAAGCATGGCAGTCCCATCTGCAAAGGTTTAAAAGCTGCAGAAATAAACATGTTTATCTGCCTGTGTGTCAGTTTGGGAGGCCTCTCAAATGATGGAGCGAAAAGAGGTTGTAGTGCTAATAATAGAACAGAATAGAATATAATATAATATAATAGAATAGAATAGAAATACTTTATTAATCCCTTGGGAGAGTCCTCAGGGAAATTTGGGTACCAGCAGCAATACAACACCAACAGCAAAGCAGGACAAGCACAAGACACAATATATACAGGTACAAAGCAAAATAGATGCAACAAGGTGCAAGAAAAGCACAAATAGAATGCAATAAATAACAATAAGATAAGTTAAATAAAACAATATAAACAGTATTATATAATAGCTAGCCTGATCAGTTAGCCCAACATTGAGCAAAACTGAATGGTTTTCTTTATGTTTTTGTTCTTCCTGGTTCACGTGTTGCAATTCAGAATGATACAATATTTTAAACTTTAAATGCTCCATTATTATGATTGATCATTAGCCCAACTTCTTAGGAGCCCCTTGTAAGTTTGTGCCTACGTGCAGTTTGAGGAGTGTGTGCTGGTAGTGACAGCTCTGCCAGCTGTGACTGTTATCAGCTTCAGTATCGTGCCAGACCCAACTCCGGGTAGCAACCTCAGAGGTAAATGAAACACAGTGTTTCTCACATGAGGTGGAAGTCATACAAATGTTTATATCAGAACCAGCCATGATAGCCTCCCCCTCCCAAATAACTAGTCTAAGATCTTATCAAATCATTGTGAACATATCAGTGACAGAAAGCAAAAGCAAACAGGAAGCAACATTAAAAGAAATGCTCCAGATAGACAAACCTAAGTCAGCTGGAGGAGAGTTGTGTGTTGTTTTGCAGCCATCCCGTGAGCGTGCTTAAGCAGACTGGTGCTGATTAAAAGTTGAATTATTCTTTCACTGTTTCATTCATCCTTCCTCCTGAACTAAAACCTTGGACTTGGACAACAGCTTCTCTGGTTTCCTGGTCTAAGGGCTCCATCTTTCAGGTTAATGTTGCAGCTCTTTCTTCACATGAGAAAATGTTTCTACTTGGTTAGAACTTTGCTTTTACCAACGTCAAATATCCTGGATCTCACCTTCAGGATCCAGGATATTTGGATATTTGGAACTCAAAGCGATTTGTGTCTTTCACCTTGTCTTTGCAGGAACACACACACACAACCATCTTCCAGCTACCAAAAGGAATCCTTTCAAAGCTGCTGCAGTAATTCTGGGCATCCTGTGTCTCCTGCTAATAGTGGGAATCAGCATCCTGTTCAAACTCTGTAAGAACCTGTTCTCCAATTTGAGGTTCTCAGTTACTCAAAGCCTTGATGAAAGTCTCTTCGTATCTGTTTATTTTATGGTTTTTCTCAGATGTTGCAGCTGTTTTAAAAGAAAAAGAACCAAAAACAGAGTCTGAGGAGCCGATAAGACACAGTTCTGATGACCTGAGCAACAATTTCTGCAGATTCGGGAAAGAGAACCAGACAGACAAGGAAAAAGCAGGTGAGAAATACTGAAGAAATCTTGTTAAATGTCTTATTAAAACATGACTTAATAAAACCTGATTGACAAACACATCTGTTTGAAGAATGGCACAGGATTGAATGTCATTGTTACTACATGTCTACTGAGAAGAAAAACTGGACTGAGAGCCAGAAAGACTGCGAGAGAAGAGGAGCAACCCTGCTGATAATAAACAGCAAACCTAAACACG
Source organism: Melanotaenia boesemani (assembly GCF_017639745.1). Classification (NCBI taxonomy): domain Eukaryota; kingdom Metazoa; phylum Chordata; class Actinopteri; order Atheriniformes; family Melanotaeniidae; genus Melanotaenia; species Melanotaenia boesemani. The sequence continues at coordinate 25,353,572 of NC_055698.1, forward strand.
TATGTATAATAACTGAATCATTTCTAAGTTATTCAGAAATTAAGAAAAAAGACCCAAAACATTAGAAAAAGAATGTGTTTGTGTTGTAATGTAAATCTGTTCATGTGAGTGTAAATGATTCACTTTGGTAATTAATGTTAGAATTATTATTACAACATTGTTAACAGTAAGGTTCAAACACTAAATGTGATTTGATTAGTAATAATAAGTAAGTATTAAAATTATAATTTTAAAGATAATCTGTTTCTCTGAAAAACTGCAAAGGAACTTTTAACTAATCTGGTTAAACGTGGAGATAATGAAGATTCCTGGATTGGTCTGGAAAGAGTAGAAACCAAGGAGTGGAAGAAGAAATGGCAATGGGTGGACGGATCAGAGCCGACATATACGTAAGAAGATATTTTTCTTTTGATGTTACATTAAAGTCAGACACATCTATAAAAATACACTTTCAGGTAAAACTGTGAACACATTTAGATTTAATGGGAATTCATGTTCAAACTTTTGACTGTTACTGTTTGAATATTCATCATCAATACCTCTGGCTAAAACATCTAAATCAGATGAAACTGTAATCATTTACAAGCAACGTGAACTGAATTCAGTCTAATATTTGATAAAAGAATCTTAATTAACATTAATTTGTAATTAAGTCTCTTGTGACAATTCAAGGGGACGCCTACATTTTTGTATTAATTTTTTTTATTAATCAAATCTGAAATGACAAAACAAACAAACAAACAAAAGGTAACTTAATTATTCAACTAAACCAACTGTAAGAGGCATAAACTGTTTTGTGGCTTTACTTCTGACGTTATGATTTTCATTTAACAGGGTCTGGAAAGTAGACGTTAACGTGAACCCTGACGAGATTTCCAAAGTTTACACTGAACCACATGGAACATGGAATTACGTCACAAATGGCTCAAAACACTGGATCTGTGAGAGGAAGCTATATTAGGTTTCTTATGAACATGTAGCCCAACATGTACCGTTTAAGTATAAATTTTGGATCTGAATCTTTGCCAACTACTTTTTGTTTCTTTTAATTTAAATTGTCAATTATTTCTGTTCTTAACGAAAACCATCTAATAAAGCCAATAATAAGAAAAAGGAATGAATGTTGTCACTAAAGGCTCCTAACAGGGAAAATAACATGTTGGCTCTCAGAGGAGCAGAGGCTAAAACTGCAGTTTGTCCTGATGTAAACATATAGAGGGAAAGAAATGCAACAGATGGCAGGTTTTAATTATTCTTTCCTTACTAAGCCTTTTACTTCTACTGACGGTAGAAGTAAAAGGGTGTAAAATTTGCTTGGAAAGTTGTAATACGGTGGTAAAAATGTACTAAAACCACTTCATATTTTGTCAATGTGGTACATGTGTGAAAACCATACATATCAACCAAAATTAGCATTTTATATATCAGACGTTAGCAGACGATGCTTTGAAAGGTTGCAAGTTTAAAAACTTTGATGTGAAATTTGCAAAAACTAAAAAATCTTTAAGTGGGGAAAAATTTGCCTGCATGTTTGTTTTAAATGGTTCAAAGATGGCTAACTGATGGCTTTGGAAATTTGATGCATATCTAAAATGTATGTCAGGATTGGAAAAGCAAACTTGTGAAATGTGTTTTTTTAGACTTTAGTGTTTCAGGTCCAGAAATGTGAAAATGATAAATCAGTGTGTAAATGAAAGAACACAGAAAAACATAGTTTTGAGGTTAACGTTTTGTTTTCCAGTGCTCCTATGAGAAAAAGCAGAACGTGGATTAAAAACACTTTCAGTTTCTTTAAGTGATAGAAAAAAAAAAAAAAAGAATGAGACAAAGTGAAATTTCCCAATTTGTGCAAGTTGCTAATCTGGTGTGCTGGTGTGTTCATGTGTGCCACTGTCAGCATGAACATAGCAGCAGCTAAGAAGAAATCAGCAAAATCTGTTTTTCTTTCCCAACAAACACTGATGTGTTTATTTGTAAATGGTTTCACAAAAATCTTTATTGAAAAGAAAACCCAAAAAATTAAGCATATGAGGGGTTTGTGCAAAACCATAACCAACACACACGCACGCACACACACGCACACACACACACACACACACACACACACACACACACACACACACACACACACACACACACACACACACACACACAAGCCTGCTGCTTAAGTTTTAGCCACTTCCTCAAAGTTCGTCTAATAATATCAGACTGAAGTGGGTACAGGAAACAATGGCTGCACCAATAGTATTGCTGTTAACTTCCTTAAAAATTACAGGGCGTATCTGCCAGTCAGTGTTGCGTGTGGTAGAAGAACAAATAAGGGCATCAACACGAAGCACACAGCAAGTGCAGCATCTGCTCAGCTGTCTCAGTTGTTCCACAATGTCCTCAGATATTTATGCCAAACCAGATTTGTCAAAAAAGGTGAGATACACCAGAAAGGAGCGAGAAGGCGGAGAAGAATGGGAAGAGAGGGAGGTGAGGATCTATGAGACTGCAGGCGATGTTGTGGATAATCAAACTAATTTTCACTCACAGGATGGAGGTAAATAAATGACATGATGTTCAAAAAATTTAATTCAAACATGGTGGAGGAAAGTATGAACCCATTGTTTGCTTTAATCTGTGATCTTTGTTTCATGTAGCACCACAGACTCCAAAGCATCCTACAGTCCAGAGAGGGCTTGTCGGAGGTGTCGTGTTGTGTTTGGTGATGCTAGCTGGGATCATCACTCTGTCCATATACAGTAAGATAAAATGCAACACCTCAAAACCAAATTTAAATGACAGTAATTGTTAAGTCAGTCACTGTCATTGTGATTTCAGGTCTGTGTTCAATGTGTTGTTAGCTTTGGGATAACAACTGTTCAACAGTATGGTGTTTTTGGTTTTGGCTGCCCAGTTACGCAGACCGGTGTTCATTTGTTTACCTTTGTGTTGTTTTAATCACTCTGGGCTTGTTGTCTGCTGTGGAGCTGCTGTTCTACTACACTAGTATGCTATAAGATAACACACTCTCAACAGAGCAGTGATAAAAGGACAACAGCAGGTGTTGTTGCAAGTTAATTTTACTGAGCAAGTATAACAGGAAGAATAGATGCTGCCTTGCCTTTGTGATCAAACATTGGTTTGTGGGTCCATGTGAAGTCCCCTAAGAATTGTGTGCACAGGAAGCTGAAGGTTGTCACAACCTACCATTTAAGGCTGGGTGAAAAAAAAAAAATCCTTGGTAGAAATCACCAACTATTATAAAGACCATGTTTGCAAACACTCCATTGTTACTAGTAGCAGTTAGCAAATAGCCCAAAGCTATGACAGTGTTAATCTGAGGGGTTACATAAACACTGGTAATCAGAACAGCTGTGTATTTTCTCAGTAGATAGAAAGGGCAACACTTTACAGTTAGATACTCCAGGTCTGGGGAGAGCAGAGAATGTTGATCTTAGCATCTGTGCACAGCAGTTGTTTATGTACAGACAGATGTGTCCCAGCAGGAACAGCTGTGGTTAAAAATGTCCTTTTGGACTGGGAAGATGGCGGAAATAGCAGTTGCTTAGTTAACCTTGAAGTCGGTTGAAACTAAATACTTAATTCAACAGCCAAGAGCAAGGATATGGGTGAAGGAACTAAACAGAGAAGTAAGACAGCTAACCAGAAGCAAGACAAAGCTAAAAAGCCACCAAATATAAAGCTAGCGAACTTGAGGAAGACACAGCCGAGGAGATGGGCCCAAGGCCACAACAAGACACTGTGTATAGGTCAAGCTTCAATTAGCAAAGACACACAAGAGCTCAAGAGTTATGACACAAACTAACTAGGAAAAGGGGATAAGTTTCCAGACACCGCTGACAAGGATATGGATACACTGGAGCTATGGAGTAAAAACGTATCACAGCGTCAGGGAAGCTGGAGAAGATATGAAAGAGAGTCGATCTGTCTGGTGATGACGGCACATCAGCGACAGTGGGAAGGATGCAAGTCACTGTAGTTTGGCCCATTTCTACATTTAATGTGGACTACAAAAAATATACAGAAATAATCTCTAAACGATTAAACTCTTTTATATCAGAAATAATAGAAGATCAAACAGGATGTATCAGAGGACGTCAGACGCATGATAATATTAGGAGAACATTACAGGCGATAGAACAAGCAACAAAAGACAAAAAGAGCACAGTGTTAAGTATAGACGCTGTAAACGCTTTTTAATGTGTTAACTGGAAAATTCTGTACAAAGTATTGAACCTATTTGATTATAATAATAAATCAATACAGTGTGTAAAGACACAATTCAGACCCAACCGCTGGAGTAAAAATCAGTAGAAGTTTGACAGACAACATTAGACTACAGAGATCGACAAGCCAAGAATACCGTCTATCACCCACTCTGATTGCTCTCTTTATAGAGCCTCTCACGCAGGTTGTTAGACAGGACCAAGAGATCAGAGGAGTGATGGTGAATGGCGTAAAACAAAAAATAGGACTTGTTGCAGATGATGTCATAACCTACACCAAATAAATCACTACCTATATTGATGAAACTTTTCCAAACATACGAACAGCTATCAGGATATAAAGTAAATATCAGTAAGAAACAAAAATAAACAAATTCCCTACCAGTGTAGTCATCGAGTCCCAAATTACGAGCTGGAATAGAATAATATCAAGGTTTGTTTGGGAAGGTAAAAAGCCTAGAATAAAAAAGGAAACTCTCCAGCTGCCAAAGGACAGAGGAGGAATGGGACGCCCATATCTTAAAGATTACTTTTATGCAGCTCAACTGAGATATACCGTAGGTTGGTGTAAACCAGATTATACAGCAAAATGGAAGGAAATGGCAACAAAATGCAGAGAAAGGCCAATATGGAGTATTATAGGAGATGAAAATAAAAAAAAAAACAAATAGATCCAAACCCAACGTTTACATTGAGGCAGTGGTTTAGTATAATTAAGAGTTATAAGATATAGAAAGACACCAATTTACTAAGGTGGATAGCATACAGCAATTTTTAACTAAATATGACAAAAGGTCTGAACAGTGAACAACCAAGGGAATTATGGCATGTTGTGTCTCACTGAAAGATGAACAGCTGGAGCGTTTTCGAGAAATGAAAGAAAAGTTTGATTTGGATAAACATGAATTCTACAGATACCTGCAACTTAGAAGCTATTTTAGGAAAGAGATCAGGATGGACCCCACCAAAGAAGTGCATAGTCTGGTATAAATCATAAACAAAGCAAAAAAAGAAAGCAATATCAGAATCATACGTAAAATATATTAATAAAAAAAAATACATAAAAGAAACATGGGAATCAGAACTTAACATAAAAATTGCAGATGAAGATTGGTTAAATATTTGGAAAATGTATCATTCGTCCTCTAGCTCACAGATCTGGAGGGAGTTGAAAGTAAAAGACAACGCCAACAGGAAGCTCAACTCAAAGAGAAAAGAGAAGAAGAGACTGTATTTAAATTAATACAGCGATGAAGACCACAGGAAAAACTCTTGATTGACTAAGAAGATGATAGAAACAGATACAGTTTACTGTAAGGACACCCCCACATCTCTGTACAGTTGGTGTTTGCAAAAAATGTCTTTTTACAAGCAGATATCAACATTTAGATGTAACTTCCCTGATGAAAAGATTTTTAAAATTTGTTGCCAGTTACATCAAATTTATGTCTTTTATATTAAACATGATTTTTCAGCTTATTTTCAGCTTTACTGCCAAGTCTCTGCTGTAAAGTTAAAGGCATGTTCAGGTGAATATGAGAATATATTTTAAATGTGATGAGCTGCTTCTAAAAATAAGCTGCATAATCAACCGAATGTGACGTGGTGACTTGGTCTGAGTGTCACAGTGGAAAAATAGACCTTCACACATTTAACCAAACTGCATTAAAGAAACCACAGCAACAGTACAACAACGTTCTTCTCACAGCTTAATTTAAAAGTGTGAAGCACTTCTGTTTACTGTCAACTGTCATGAAAAAATGCACTTCTCCATTAATTCTAAGCATTCTTAAACTCTTTGAGCTTCCTTTATTTGTACGTCACGTGACTTGAAAAAGTAGCTATTGATATGTTTTTGTACGTTTGTTTCTCTGTCAAAACTGAGACAAAGTAAAAACTGTATGTAGAAGCAAACTATCTGTACCAGGTTGAATTGCAAAGCATCTGATAATTTTTGTCTTTTGTTCAGGTTGTGTCTCTTGTGTTAATCTTGTACCGTGTTGTATTTTCCAAAGTATTTTTCCTTTGTGTATTTGTTGTTTACTTTCTATTCTATGGTTTCACCAGGTTCTTAATATGATCATTAGAAAGCTTTATTGTCATTGCACATAGAAGTACAAAAAAATTATGTTGCATCTCCAAGTTGTGCTTGAAGATATAAAACAAACAAACAAAAAGTAAACATGATTTTCAAGCTTATTTTCATCTTTACTGCCAAGTCTCTGCTGTAAAGGTAAAGGCATGTCCAGGTGAATATGAGATATATTTTAAATGTGATGAGCAAATAGATATGAGCCTCCTATTGGATAATTACTGCATTGGTGATTATCTTTCAGCTGGCAACAAGTTATTTAACCCCAACTGTTGCAATAAGCAGCTTTTCATTTCTTAAACAACCATGTGGAAAGGCACCTCGTGGTCATAGAAAAGATGTTAGTCTGTTTAAGAAGGGTCAGATTGCTGACATTCATAAAGCAAAGAAAACATCTAAGAACACTACAGAAACTACTAAAATTGGGTTAAAAACTGTCTAACGCATTATTAAAAATTGGAAGGAAAGTGGAGAACCATCATCTTTGAAGAAGAAATGTGGTGAGGAAGAAAATCTATTTATCTTTAATTTATATGTTTCATTATTTTGTAAAAGGACCATGTAAAGATTTCAGATGAAAATGAGACTTTTCTCCACATTTTTTCTAGGGATGGGCTTTAAAGGGTTAATAGCGAAAGTAAGCACATTTCCGCACACAATGCGAAGGGAACTCAAGGGATTGGGACTGAACAACTATGTAGCCATAAGAATACAGTTGTGGAAAATGCAAAAGAAAATATACTTTTAACTCAAAACAAGCTATCTGGATATAAACAATATTCCCTCCTTCTATATTGCATCTGATAAAGTTTCGATATATTTGAAAATCTCGATATATTGCCCAGGCCTAGCCAGGACTCATCTGGGTCAGACTGTAAAACAGTGGTTCAGGGAGCATGAGACTTCATTTTCACACATGGACTGACCACCACAGAGTCCGGAACATAACCTCATTGAGAGTATTTGGGACGTGCTGGAGAACACCTTGCACAGTGGTCGGACTCCCCCATCACCAGTACAAGATCTTGGTAAAAAAAAATTATACAACACTGGATAGAAATAAATCTTGTGACACTGTAGAAGTGAAAGGAATTATTTCTCAAAGAATATTGCATATGAGCTCTTTATATACACACAGACACACTTAATGTGCTAAGCATTTAAGAGATGGTTTAATAGTCATATTGCAGTTTATATGTGCTCCGTGTTCTGACAAGGCTAATGCTTTTTTGAGCTGTGCAGACCATTCATGTTTGTTTAATGCTGTGATGCATTAACTGATTATGCTCTTGATATGGAGAGGAGTGTAACCTTCCTGTTCCTCCTGAAGTCAATGATGCCTCTGTGCTGTTCAGGAGTAAGTTGTTGACGTGACAGCATTCTGTCATCATAACTGAGGTCTCATCTGAACACTTGATGTAGCTGTTGTGGCGAGAGGGGACACATTTATGGTTGTACAGGGCATACAGGAAGGGGCCCTGCCCATAATTAGTGTGTGTGTGAGGGGGGGGGGGGACTCCGGTCCTCGAGAGCCAGTATCCTACTGGTTTTCATTGTTTCCCTGATCTAACACACCAGAATGAAATCAAATGGATCCAAGAGCTTCTTGTCAACTTCTTCACAATAACCCATTAATTTCAGTCAGGTGTGTTAGATCAGGAAAACAATGAAACTTGCAGGATACTGGCCCTCGAGGACTGGAGTTTGACACCCCTGCTCTAGAAGCATTACATCATCAGAGACATTAGGACAATGGGCCAGGAATTGCTGTGGTCACTGTTGCCTGGTGCCTTGAGGATGGGGGCGACAGTGATGGTTTTATCATACAAAACAGAAAAAAGGATTACCCTGTTGTAGGTTATCTATTAATGAGAGTTTGTGGATGGTTGCTGTCTTGTACAGCTTGCAGAATCCAGCATTTCTCCCACTTAGCACCTTGCCTCCATTTGAGGTGTTAAAAAATTTGTTGTGCTATCTAGGGCTGCAAGGATTAGTCAACGTTGTCAACAATAAAAATAGTCGACGAATTCAGTTGTCAAAAAATAAATTAATAAAAAAAAACTACAGAGTGAGACATTGTCTTCTTTTTTTTTTTAGAAAAAATAAAAAAAATTAAAAAAAGAGACATCGTCTTCTAATCCTATCTCTGCTGAGAGTTGCACATGCGCAATAAAGTCTGCCAGGGCACAAGGGAGCAAAACGACAATAGAGAACATCAAAAGTGTGGGATAACTTAGACTTCTAAAATAAATTAAATACATATGATGGAGACTGTGATTCATCCATCCATCCATTTTCTTCCGCTTATCTGGAGTCGGGTTGCGGGGGCAGCTGCCTAAGCAGGGAAATCCAGACTTCCTTCTCCCCGGCCACATTCACCAGCTCATCCGGGGGAATCCTGAGGCGTTCCCAGGCCAGCCGCAAGATGTAGTCCATCCAGCGTGTCCTGGGTCTTCCCCGGGGCCTCTTTCCAGTGGGACGTGCCCAGAACACCTCACCAGGGAGGCGTCCAAGAGGCATCCTAACCAGATGCCCGAGCAACCTCATCTGGCTCCTCTTGATGTGGAGGAGCAGCGGCTCTACTCTGAGCCCCTCCCGGATCACAGAGCTTCTCACCCTATCTCTAAGGGAGAGCCCTTCCACCCTGCAGAAAAAACTCATTTCGGCTGCTTGTATTCGCGATCTTGTTCTTTCGGTCACTACCCACAGCTCGTGGCCATAGGTGAAGATAGGAACGTAGATCGATCGGTAAATCAAGAGCTTTACCTTTTGGCTCAGCTCGTTCTTCACCACGACAGACCGATGCAGAGTCCGCATCATCCTATTGCAGACCCGGAGAGAGCACTCCACCCTTTTCCGGCTCAGGACCATGGTCTTGGACTTGGAGGTGCTGATTCTCATCCCAGCCGCTTCACACTTGGCTGCGAATCGCTCCAGTGAGAGCTGAAGATCACGGCCCAATGAAGCGAACAGAACCACATCATCCGCAAGGAGCACAGACCCAATCCTGAGGCCACCAAACTGGATTCCCTCAATACCTCGGCTGTGCCTAGAAATTAAGTCCATAAAAGTTATGAACAGAATCGGTGACAAAGGGCAGCCTTGCCGGAATCCAACCCGCACTGGAAATGATTCTGATTTAATGCCGGCAATGCGGACCAAGCTCTGACACCGATCGTACAGGGACCGGACAGCTCATACAAACGGGTCAGGCACTCCGTACTCCCAGAGTACCCCCCACAAGAGTCCCCGGGGGACACAGTTGAATGCCTTCTCCAAGTCCACAAAGCACATGTAGATTGGTTGGGCAAACTCCCATGCCCTCTCAAAGACCCTGAAGAGGGTGTAGAGCTGGCCCTCCTCTCCAGCACCCCTGAATAGACCTTACCGGGGAGGCTGAGGAGTGTGATCCCCCTGTAGTTGGAGCCATTCCTCCCAATTACGCCCCTCCAAGTCTTGCTGTCATTGCCCACGTGGGCATTGAAGTCCCCCAGCAGAATGAGGGAGTCCCCGGAAGGAGTGCTTCCCAACACCCCCTCCAAGGTCTCCAAAAAGGGTGGGTACACTGAACTGCTGTTTGGTACATAAGCACAAACAACAGTCAGGACCCATCCCCCCACCTGAAGGCGGAGGTAGGCTACCCTTTCGTCCACCGGGGTAAATCCCAACGTACAGGCGCCAAGTCGGGGGGCAATGAGCATGCCCACACCTGTTCGGCACCTCTCACCGGGAGCAACTCCACAATGGAAGAGGGTCCAGCCACTCTCAAGAACAGTGGTTCCACAGCCCAAGTCGTGCATCGAGGTGAGTCCAACTATATCTAGCCGAAACCGTTCAACCTCGGGCACCAGCGCTGGCTCCTTCCCCACCAGAGAGGTGACATTCCACGTCCCTAGAGCTAGCTTTTGCAGCTGAAAATCAGACTGCCATAGACCCCACCTCTGGCAGCCGGCCAGCTCACACTGCACCTGACCCCTATGGCCCCTCCTGCAGGTGGTGAGCCCACGGGAGGGGAGGCCCATGTCACCCATTCTGGCTGAACCCGGCCAAGGCCCCATGGGCAAAGGCCCGGGCACCAAGCGCTCGCCTCCGTGCCCCACCTCCAGGCCTGGCTCCAGAGGGGGGCCCCGGTGACCCACGTCCGGGCAAGGGAAATCTTGGTATTTGCTTTCTTCTCATCATAGGGGTGATTTGAGCCTCACTTTGTCTGGTCCCTCCACCAAGACATCTGTTTGCCATGGGTGACCCTACCAGGGGCATGAGCCCCCGACAACATAGGATCATCAGGAGGCTAGGATCATCAGGACGCACAAACTTCTCCAAAAAAAAAAAAAAAAAACACCTATACTGTTCTTAAAATTTGTGTATTTCTTCAATTTTCTTTTAAAATCGGGATGTTGTGGATCAAATTGAATTAAAACGCACCTGTCCTCACCAAGGTTATTATAGTTAACGAAAACTAACGAAAAAACGAAAACTAAAATAAAAAAAACATTGTCATTAACTGAAATAAAAATAAAAACAAGAGTTTTTAAAAAAAACTAAAACTAACTGAAACTGTATTGTGTGTTTACAAAACGAACTAAAACAAACTAAAATGAAAGCAAAAATGTCCTTCGTTTTCATTTTTTGTCAATTTATTTCATACATATGGCCTCGGGGTTGATATGAAATCTATTTACTTCGCTCTGCTGGATTTACACCAGGTATCTGCATCGTACGGCACCTGAAGGTCCGTGACGTCACATGTCAACAGCGTGTCCTGAGAAAGGCCATAGGGGAGTCCTATTTGGGATTTCTTTCATTATGACCATGCCAAAGATAAAGTGCCTTTTAGTAGAAGCAGGTGGTACAATATGTGGAAGGAAAAAACACGAATCTGAAATTTGAAAAGCTGCACAAGAAGGTTAACCAGGAGTACCTGGACCAGGTAGCCTTTCTGCCCCCCTCCACGGATTGATAAGCTTCAGCCAGGCCAAGCAGCATGGGGAGGGAACGTGAGTCACAGAAACACACTCAGTTACACGCACGCACGCACACACACACGCAAACAGACCTACACACACAGTCACACACAAAATCTTGACAAGCTGAATTTGAGAGGCTTAAATTCGTTTTTGTTTACAGTGTTGGACAGTAGGTTATGTATGTTTAGCATAGAAGGAAAGGCAGTTTATTTGTACAGCACATTTCATATACAGGACAATTCAAAGTGCTTTACATAAAACAAAAGCATTACAGATATTAAGAAATAATAAAAGGCAGCAACACATAACAAGAATCACAATAAAATAATAAATTACATTAAAATGATTAAAAGCAAGATGAGTTAAAAAGTTTCCGTGCAGATTTCATGCCTAGGCGCATGAGAAAAGAAATGTTTTTAACCTGGATTTAAAAATGTCTACATTTGGTGAAAGTTTAATCTCCACTGGCAGTTTGTTCCACTTGTTTGCAGCATAACAGTTAAATGCTGCTTCTCCATGTTTAGTCTGGACTCTGGTCTGGACTAGTTGACCAGAGTCTTTGGATCTAAGAGCTCTGCTAGGTTTATATTCTCTGAACATATCACAGATGTATTCTGGGCCTTAACCATTCTGGGATTTGTAAACAATCAGAAGGGTTTTAAAGTCTATTCTGTGACTGACTGGAAGCCAGTGTAAAGATTTCAAAACTGGTGTGATGTGTTCAGATCTCTTAGTTCTGGTTAAAACTCTAGCAGCAGCGTTCTGGATGAGCTGTTAAAGTCCTGTTAAAAGACCAGGGTGCTCATTTATAAAACTCTGCGTAGGATTCCTACTAAAAGTGGACGTCCGCCAAGAATCCAGAGTTTGCGTAAGCAACAAAATATTCTGATTTATAAAACCGTGCGTGCGCACAGGTGCAAGCAATTTTCCCTTTATAAATCACACTCTGCCTGAAAGCTTGCGCAAGTGAATTCTGCTGCTAGCCCGCCCCCTACACGCCCACATTCTACTATAAATGGTCAATGCAAAGCACCTCATGGACATTTCTGCATATAAATGAACCAGCTGATCTCTGCTATTTAAACCTAAATCATGGCAACCGAAAAGACGAGGAAGCGTAATTTTACGGAGACGGAGGTGGAGGTACTTGTTGGTGAGGTGGAGGCTCGCAAAAACATATTATTTGGCGGCCTCGGTAGTGGCATCAGCAACAAACGGAAAACAGAAGAGTGGCAACACGTTGTTGCAGCTGTCAATAGTGTGGGGGTGACGGAGAGGTCCGTGCCAGACATTAAAAAAAAGTGGTCGGATCTCAAGGTGGAGGCAAAGAGGCCGATGGCTCGCTCCACAACAGAGCGCGCACGAACGTGGACGGAATTGAAGCGCGCCTCCTCTGCGCTTTGCGGGTTCACAAAAGGCGTGAGGAGCCAGCGTCTCAGGGGATAGCCACTGTCACCTGCAGGTTATGGAGATTAATTCAGAACAGAGACTTTGTTGAGATTTCCACAGTGTATGTTGATACTTACCGAGAAGCCACCCATCCCGCGAAGCACCTGCCTGCAGTCTATTCCCTACACTGCTGTGTGCCAGGATGAATGAATCATGGGTTGACCCAGGCCACCGTGCCACTAAATTTGTCAGAAGCAAGTTTGAGTCGGAAATGACTTGCACGTTAACTGAATGCACATTTTTTCGGTTAACGTAGACAAACTCATTCTGACTTGGAGCCCTTATAGCAACGTGAGTGCAGTCAATCGCGCCGATTACATTTGGGAAACCAGTTGATGCTGGAAATTGCCTTTTAATGTTGGCCTGTTCCCCTACAGTGTATGGAAACTTTATGTATCGACTGCTCATTTTTATAATGCCATCCAAAACGGCAGGCATTACATTACTCAGCGATGGCTGAGATATTCCAGACCTAAAATGGAATGTAACAACTTATTGAAACCCACTGAGTGTTGGGCTGGAACATGTCAGCTTAGATTAAATTAAAATTACCTGTCGGCTAATTCCCGCTGGAAAGAGCCGGTTGCCAGAATCCCGAGAGTTGTCAGCACCTGCATATGCGCGGGTATGGCATGGTTCCGGCGGGTTGATCGCTCCAACACTGGGCCCAACTCAGCACATAGATTTAAGAGCACTGCTCTAGGAAATCTAAATCGGCATATCAGCCAGTCATCATCGTTGGCCAGGAAATCTTGATGGTCTCTAAAAACTCTCTCCATCCTGATCCTGCCGTTTGCGTAATCTTCAAGGAGTGCCAGCGCATCCATTGTGAAGTTCTGCATTACGCACGGTCGTAATTCACCTATTTATGTTTACTCAGTAATTACACTCATTACTACACACCTTGTCACAATTAGGCTTCTGTGAACAAATGAGTGCATTTGCTTTACGATCAAAACAAGTAAGACCATACTGCACTGACAACATTAAATTCCTATGGGGTGCCTATAAGTCGGCTACAGGTATGATTTCAGGAACGCATCTATATTTCAGGCTTCTGTGTTTATGATTCTATGGCACTAGTGTCGGATATGATGGCATGATGGCATGCATGAATGAAGGTGAAGTTCATCACCTCACCAGCAGCACCGCCAGTTTCCCGTCTCCAAAATGTTCGTAAGCAAGTTTCAGAGTTTACGTACCGGTACGCACATTTTCCCGCCACGTTAGTTTTTATAAATCAGAAACTTTCCGTAGAAAGTCACTTACGCCGCTTTTTGTGTGTAAGCAAGCTTTATAAATGAGCACCCAGTACAGTAATCCAGCTACTGGAGATGGATTCATGGATGATTTTCTCCTGGTCTTTCTGGGAGACTAAACTTTTAATTCTGAAAAGAAGAGAAAAGCACATCAGCATCCAGTTGAGATAGATCAGTATCTTAACCAGCTGCTGGCTCTGTGTTCTATCAGACACATGCACTTTCATTGTCAAAAATATTCACTGCATTATCATGTCAAGTATAACGTGAGGTCCTGTGCTGATAATCAGCTGCAGTGATTTGTACTAAAGTTGCTGCAACTTTAGTGCAATTCTTTATGTAGTTAATTGTGAATTGTTTCGTCTGAATGAATTAAAGCTCTGCTTTAGAGTTTGTTGGATTGTTGAGGTTGTTCATGATTAGTCAGATTGAGCTCATTTAGACTCCTGGCTGCTAAGGACTGTGAATTGTCTCTTAAATATATTCATGTTATGTTGATGTGTGTCTTTAGTATGTTGATTTTTTCCTAGCACACTATCTCAGAAGCAGCAGTGCTTATTCTGATTATTTTGAATTTTGCACCAGTCAAATACTCTAATTTAGAGAAAACAAACAAAAAACTAAAACTAACACTAAAACTAATAAAAACTAAACAAAAACTAAGCATTTTTTAAAAACGAAAACTAATAAAAACTAGAAAGTGTGCTCTAAATACTAATCAAAACTAACTGAATTTGAAAATAAAAAGTCAAAACGAAATAAAAACTAAAACTAATAAAAAAAATCCAAAACTATTACAACTTCTTCACTCTAATATGATGTAGAACCGTAACTTGTGCCCCTATACATCACAAGAGTAATAAAAAGACTCACAGGCCCCTCCCTCCACATACAATAAAGGCAGGTCCTTGTCTTGTAGACATAGAAACCAAGCCCACCAACGCATATGTGCGGATGTGAACTAGTTATCAAACGTAGATTCACTAGTTTTAGACTTTTAGACTTTTACAGAACTTTTAAGAACATATTACTGCAATGTGAAGGATTTGTGCTTTTGAGGGTGTAAAATTAATACTGGACTTTATTCTTTACCTGTTGATCCTCATCTGGCGACAGACAGCAGCTCAAATCATAGCAGCAGCAACTTCCAGCAGCTGCCACAGCCACCGTGAAGTGGAACAGCTTGCCAGAGCCTACCGGACGGCTCAAACTGATGCAGTTCAGGACCAACTTCTTCCAAGGAAAATTCTTCACTTCACTACTTAACTTCAAAACACCACAACTTAACTTTAGATGGTGTCATTAATCGTTCAACAACAGACAAGTGGAACAAACTACCAGTGGAGATTAAACTCTCACCAAACGTAGACTCTTTTAAATCCAGGTTAAAAACATGTTCTTATGCGCCTATGCATGAAATCTGCTCTGTATCTTTTACCTTTTCTAGAGTGCTGTTTGGTTTAAATTATTTTAATTTAGTTATATTCTATTATGATTTTTGCACATTTTTTAAAAATATGTCTTAACATGTTTTAAATATTTCTATATTCTCTTTTTTTCATTCTCTAAAGTACACTGACTTGCATTCATATGTGCAACACAAATAGAATTGCCTTGCCGTCTCTGGGCCTCAAGAAGGGGAAGTCAGCAGTTCATCCAAATCATTTCCTGTGTCAGAAGCTCTTCCTTCAACTATTAAACATACTATAAAACAGTAACTAACAAAGATTTCTAGATGCATTGTGTTGCTGCTGAGTAAAGTCTAATTTGTGCATTGCTCCAATCACAATATGAAATTTACAAGCAACCTTTTGAATTTATACAGTCCAAGTTAGGAGTTTGGGCAAACCCACTGGTTCACTGTGAATACTGATGCATAAATATTTTTAAAAATGACATCATGGTCTGTACTGCTACTTCCTCAATGTTCACAGTTGAAAGCTGCACAACACCAAAAGAAAAGAACAGACATTGAAGTCGGATCAGTTATTTGTCAGCAAGATGTCTGCAGAAATTCACCCTGAGCCAGATCTGAGAGTGAAATACAGGACAAGGATCAATGAAGATGAAGGAGGCAGAGAGCAAAGTGAGGTGGAGATGTTAGACGATGGAGAGCAGCACTCTGACCTCGGCTTACAAAGACCTGGTAAGCAGGAAATATTGAAAATAGCTCAACATGAAGTTAAAAAAACAAATTATCAGATCAACTCCTTTATCATCCGTTTTAGTTCCTGTAACTTCAGCCCAAACACGGCTGAACTTATATGAATCATTATCATTTTAAACACAGTCTTAGAAAAAAAGTCCTTAAAAAAAGAAATAACAGTTTCTCTGTGTGTTTTGATTCTGTAGAAAACAACAACCAGAAGCACCTTCAAGCTGTGAATAGAAGCCATGTTACAGTTTTCAAGGTGTTCCTGGGAGTGATGTATCTTCTGATTCTGGCTGGAGTCATAATACGCTGTGAGGACTTGTATTTTTTTTTACCTTGAATGTATAGATGGAGTTACTTAAAATGACCTCAGAGTCTCTCACCAGTCATGAACAAAGCAACAGGCGACCAACAGATGTTACATTGATGGCTAGGACAGCTTGGACAGCTAATAGAGATGTATATGGGTGGTTTTTATTCCTACACAAGATTAAAACATAATTATGGCTTAATTAACTCTATCATAACTATCATCAGTTCCTACCACTGTGCGCAGTGCATAATGAAATCAGTGAGTGTGTCTCAAACCGCGCACTTACATGAGTGCACTGGAAGGTAGAGCGTAGTGCACACTATCGTGGGTTAGTGCTGATCCAAATTGAGCACTAACGTTTTGCACTTACCGGTAGTGACGTACCAGCTTTTGATGGTGATTCTTCTGCTGCCTT
This sequence comes from Melanotaenia boesemani, assembly GCF_017639745.1. Taxonomy (NCBI): domain Eukaryota; kingdom Metazoa; phylum Chordata; class Actinopteri; order Atheriniformes; family Melanotaeniidae; genus Melanotaenia; species Melanotaenia boesemani. Next base: position 25,370,454 of record NC_055698.1, read on the forward strand.
AATTTACAGAATGAATTTCCAACTCCTGATTTTGCTTTGTTTACTCTTTACTTAACCCCACCTGTAAACTTTGTTGCATCCAACGCAGGATCCTCCTCGAGCTGCACATGAATTAGAACGTATGCTTATTTATTTTAAGGTATATGACCCTCCTACATGCTGCCTAATAGCAGCGCCGCTCCGTTAATATAATTTTTTCGGACAATCTGTCCAAGTTCTTCCAAAATCCAAAATCGCGTTAACATACGTGTTTGCATGTCATCATACTTTCATGCTATTAAATGCCTTTTAACAGGCCTCATGTGTGAAAGAACCGTGGCCTCCACTCTATAATCTATCTCAGTTGATAACAATAGAAACCATCAGCACACGTTCATGTGTCTTTGCATGTCTCCCCATACTTGTTAGTATAAAGTGCAATTTAAAACACTAATAAAACAGCTTTTAAATATGCAAAGAAATCTTCACTGAATTAAAGTACTTTACATTATACATCTGTTTTCATCGGTGTTTACACTGATACCGTTCACGTCTGCAACAGGAAACTGATTATACTAGAATTCATCATTTAAAATATGAAATGCAGTAATGAAGAAGGTAAAACAGGGATGCAGAAAACATTTTATTTCAAATTTTTACTAAAACATTTCTCTCTTGCCGCCTCCTCGTCTCCACAGCAGCGTCCTAGCCCGCAGGTGGTAAGTGCCTCAGTGCCACTGCTGGCTCGGTAGTTTGATGCCACAGTGACCTACGGTGAACACACAATGGCAGTTTACATAAAAGCAAACAATATTATATATTTATGTGCTTTATGGGTACTTTGCAGGCGCTTATCTAAAGTGATGTACAATCAGCTACGGCTTAGTCAGCGGTACCATCGAAACGGGCCGGTTCTATAAACCAGCGATGTTTCCTAATCAGTTTTCAGACCAAGGACCATTTCGTTTACGCCAGAGACCCTGCAGTGCTTAATCTGGAGGTTCAACAATCATGACTAAACATACGGAACCCATAGCATTAATCATTTTTAACACTTATAGCCCATCTACATCCATGAAATCGGCTATAAAACTGCTAACATTTACGTTGCTAACTCTACTGCAGCCTCCAACAACTGATCAGATCCATAACTGTCATCAGGGATAGAAGAGATAAGAAGCATGCTACAGTTTATATTAGAATTATGATCAAATAACTTCATACTTATATCAGTAGAAAACAGCCTCCACCTGCATCGGTGCCGCTGAGTCGGTGGCTGCCATTATTCAGCTCTGGAAAGCTGGTTGAAAGTCCCTCCCCTTCCGCTACATCAGCAAGATGGCTTCCGTTTAGTGCATGTAGTGTCCATCGTTTCGCACTAGATAGAAGTGCGTGGATTGGGACACACCCAGTGTCATAGTTAGCATTAGCATCGCTGCTTGAATCAGAACTGGATATAACTACATCTGTGTTTACTTCAGACTTTCTGAAAGGGTGTATTTATTTTTTTATATCTCTTGGACATGCTGATCACTTTTAGCCTTCATTGTAAATGAGTGAAATCTCTAAATCAATGAAAGAAATAGCTGTTGTTTTATATTCCCTCTGTGTGGTGCGCCACAGTGCGTCACAGATCTTAATGTGGATGCTCCTGCCTTTACACTCAAAAATATATACATGATGGATGAAGTCTCCTTCAAGTATAAGATATAATTTTACAGCTTGCGAAATGTAGATTTGAACAAACTTTATTTATACTGCCAAGACCCAATAGAAATCGACAAGATGGCTGTGAATGGGAGCTGGTGCATACCACAGTTTTACTACTATGGACTACTACTCTGTGAATTTTGGTCGAAGATCAGTGTGGATAGACTGAAAATGACCACGAAACAGTAAGGAAATAAAATATATTGCTTTTGGTAGGAATAGTTTTGGGGTTTGGTGACGTACTCTGGCTCTAACACCAACACCGAACCTGCACTGGTTCGTCTTTGGTCAAAATGGAGCCATCGATACTTCTGGTTAAAACACCTAAATCAGATGAAACTGTAATCATTTACAGGCAACGTGTGGTAAACCTGAATTTTGTTTATTATTTAAAAAAATTACACATCAAACAATCTTAATTAAAACTAATTTGTAATGAAGTCTCTTCTAACAATTCAAGAGGGCGTCTACAATTGTGTTTTAATTTTTTTATTATTCAAATCTGAAATTACAAAACAAACAAACAAAAGGTAACTTAATTATTCAACTAAACCAACTGCAAGAGACATAACTGTTTTGTGGCTTTACTTCTGACAGTAACAATATTTTTTCCTGGCAACATGTTTTGCCTCCACAAACTGTCTTTAAAGCTGATAAAATTCACTGCTTTGTGTTGGTGCATTACCATCAATAAAGATAAAAAGAAATAAAACGAGGACAGCTAACCAGGAGCAAGACAAAGCTGAAAAGCTACCAAATATAAACTCTGAGAGTGAAGCTAGTGTAACGGGTACTGGAACCCCAAAACCCGTTGCAGCAGATAAGTTGGAAAACAGAGTGTAAATTATCGCACTGAAGACGTGGTTAATGTTCTTCCAGAATCTCTCAGCTTATTTATTTAACACATGAACAAATTCTGCTGTTGACATTGTCCAATTTTTACTTCAGCACTTCACTGTACATTTTAATTGTCTCTGTAGACATTTGATTGTGCAAAAACAGAAGAAAACACCAACATTGGTTTTAGAAACCTCCACAATAAATCAATTGCATGTCCTTCTGTCACAACTGCATCAACTTAAAACAAACTATTAATACAGCTGCACTCAAAATGCACTTACATTCACATATTGTGATAAACTGTTTTGGACACGTATTTTACAGCTTTGTAAATTATATGGCTGATTTGTCTTTTAACCATAACTATTGTAATTAGCTAACAGTTTAACAGTTTTAATCAATACATAAAAATAACAGTTTTAACCTTTAATCATATACAGAAACAAAACTAAACTAAATCATGGAGCCTCATTCACATATATATCAAACCAAAAATTCTGGATGTGTGGCCCACGTTCATCCACAACTTATTGTTGTTAATAGCTTAACAGCTCAGTGGATATAACTAGCATTAACCTCCTAGCTACTGCTAGTTAGCTGACCAGTGCTACGCTTCAGCAGCCATTTGAGCAAGAAAACAAACCATAAACAGTCACTTCTAGACTCATATGTTTCCACAAATCAATCCCAGGCATTTATAAGCAAGATGCAGTAACTTCCAGTAGTTTGGAGGGGTTTCTTATCTGGAAAACAGAGTGTAAATGATCGCACAGGAGACGTGGTTAATGTTCTTCCAGAATCTCAGTTTATGAGAAAAACGGTGGCACACCAGTCACTCACAGTCTCCCTGCGCCACCCACTGGCAAACTTGTGTTACTGCATCTCTCTTACTGAATGAATGTCAGCTAACTAAGCATATTTCACAGGAAATAATATAATATTTTGCACAAAACTCAAGTCACTCCAACAAAAATAAACGCTTTGTGGGCACACATTAGTGGGCATCACACTAGCGAACTTAAGGAAGACACAGTCAAGAAGAGGGGCCCAAGACCACAACAAGACACTGTGCATAGGTCGAGCTTCAATTAGCAAAGACACAAAAGACCTCAAGAGTTATGACACAAACTAACTAGGAAAAGGGGATAAGTTTCCAAACACCACTGACAAGGATATGGATACACTGGAGCGATGGAGTAAAAACGTATCACAGCGTCAGGGAAGCTGGAGAAGATATGAAAGAGAGTCGATCTGTCTGGTGATGACGGCACATCAACGACAGTAGGAAGGATGCAAGTCACTGTAGTTTGGCCCATTTCTACATTTAATGTGGACTACAAAAAAATACACAAAAATAATCTCTAAAAGATTAAACTCTTTTGTATCAGAAATAATAGAAGATCAAACAGGATGTATCAGAGGACGTCAGACGCATGATAATATTAGGAGAACATTACAGGCGAGGGATCAAGCAACAAAAGACAAAAAGAGCACAGTGTTAAGTATAGACGCTGTAAACGCTTTTTAATGTGTTAATTGGAATGGCATGTTGTGTCTCACTGAAAGATGAACAGCTGGAGCGTTTTCGAGAAATGAAAGAAAAGTTTGATTTGGATAATCATGAATTCTACAGATACCTGCAACTTAGAAGCTATTTTAGGAAAAAGATCAGGATGGACCCCACCAAAGAAGTTAATAGTCTGGAATAAATCATAAACAAAGCAAACAAAGAAACCAAAATAAGAATTGTATCTAAAACATATGAATAAAATAAAAAAGAAAAAATAGACATTCTACAAAATACATAAAAGAAACATGGGAATCAGAACTTAACATAAAAATTGCAGATGGAGAAGGTTAAATATTTGGAAAATGTATTATTCATCCTCTAGCTCACGGATCTGGAGGGAGTTCTGGAAAAACCTGGTATACTTTTTATTATTTTAAGGTCCAGGGCAAACAATTAAACACAGACATACCTTGTTGGAGAGAAGGTGGAGTTCTGAATACAGATCACTCACATTTTTTGGAATTGTGATTAAATAACACAACTTTGGAAATTTTATGAGTTTTATTACTGAAAATACTTGGTTATATGATCCCTTTCTGTTGTAAAGTACTGTATTTCCATAACCTGTCAGAAGGAAATGTTCTGTCAAAAGACAGACACTTGGTTAAGAATCTATTAATAGCTGGTTAAAAAAAAAAGTATCACATAAATTAGGGTACACAACACTCTCCTACTCAAGATCAATGAACACTGATTACAAAAAGAATCTACGTAATGGAAAAGCTGGAAAGTAAAAGACAACACCAACAGGAAGCTCAACTCAAAGAGCAAAGGGAAGAAGAGACTGTATTTAAATTAATACAGCGATGAAGACCACAGGAAAAACTCTTGATTGACTAAGAAGATGATAGAAACAGATACAGTATACTGTAAGGACACCCCCACATCTCTGTACGGTTGGTGTTTGCAAAAAATGTCTTTTTACAAGCAGATATCAACATTTAGATGTAACTTCCCCAATTAAAAGATTTTTAAAATTTGTTACCAGTTACATCAAATTCAGGTCTTTTATATTAAACATGATTTTCAGCTTATTTTCATCTTTACTGCCAAGTCTCTGCTGTAAAGGTAAAGCCATGTCCAGGTGAATATGAGAATATATTTTAAATGTGATGAGCAAATAGAAATGAGCCTCCTATTGTATAATTACTGCATGGGCGATTATCTTTCAGCTGGCAACAAGTTATTTAACTCCAACTGTTGCAATGAGCAGCTTCTCATTTCTTAAACAACCATGTGGAAAGGCACCTCGTGGTCATGGAAAAGATGTTAGTCTGTTTAAGAAGGTCAAATTACTGACATTCATCAAGCAGAGAAAACATCTAAGAACACTACAGAAACTACTAAAATTGGGTTAAAAACTGTCTAACGCATTATTAAAAACTAGAAGGAAAGTGGAGAACCGTCATCTTTGAAGAAGAAATGTGGTGAGAAAAAAAAATTATTTTCTTTAATTTATAATGGTTCATTATTTTGTAAAAGGACCATGTAAAGACTTCAGATGAAAATGAGACTTTTCTCCACATTCTTTTCTAGGGATGGGCTTTAAAGGATTAATAGCAAAAGTAAGTAAGCAAATTTCCACACACACAATGCAAAGGGAACTCAAGGGATTAAGACTGAACAACTATGTAGCCATAAGAATACAGTTGTGGAAAATGCAAAAGAAAATATGCTTTTGACTCAAAACAAGCTATTTGGATATAAACGATATTCCCTCCTTCTATATTGCATCTGATAAAGTTTCGATATATTTGAAAATCTCAATATATTGCCCAATGCAAAGGGAACTCAAGGGATTGGGACTAACAACTATGTAGCCATAAGAAAGCCAAGATCAGACTATGGAGCAATGGAAGAAGGTCATGTGGTCTGATGAGTCCAGATTTACTCTGTTCCAGAGTGATGGGTACATCAGGGTAAGAGGAGAGGCAGATGAAGTGATGCAGCCATCATGCCTAGTGCCTACTGTAAAAGCCTGTGGGGGCAGTGTTATGATCTGGGATTGCTGCAGTTGTTCAGGTCAAGTTTCAGGAACATTATGCTGCTAAAGAACGAGGTCAGCTGATACCTGAATGACCCGGTAATTCCATCAATGGATTTTTTTCTTTCCTGATCGTACAGGCATATTCCAAAATGACAATGCCAGGATTCATCGGGGTCAGATTGTAAAACAGTGGTTCAGGGAGCATGAGACATCATTTTCACACATGGACTGACCACCACAGAGTCCGGAACGTAACCTCATTGAGGATATTTGGGACGTGCTGGAGAAGGCCTTGCACAGTGGTCGGACTCCCCCATCATCAATACAAGAGCTTGGTTAAAAAAAAAAAACATAATACAACACTGGATGGAAATAAATCTTGTGACATTGTAGAAGTGACAGGAATTATTTCTCAAAGAATATTGCATATGAGCCCTTTATATACACACAGACACACTTAGGCCCTGATCTATTAACGCTTTGCGTGTACTAAAACAGGTGCAGACGGCTTTGCTCCGCTAAAATCGGCCCAAGCTTATCTATCAAAGCCGCAAACATGGAACTGCGTCAGTTATCCTGGCAAAACTGCGCCGCTCTCCACTTTGCGTTTCTGAAGCTACTGCATATGCATTATGGGCGTTCTGGCCAGAAAGTGCACATTAGTGGGAGGAGACTATGCAAATAAATCTGGTTTGCACAGCAGTGGGATTCATGTAGCCCGCAAATAGTTTGCGGTGTTTATGTTTGCTCTAAAAATAGCGTTTCTGAAAAGCAGGTGCTAATTGGCACAACAGTATACGCGCAATGGCTGCAGTAATAATTTTAAGGAGGAGGCACAGACACCATGAAAGGCGACTAAGATAATGCATTTTTTTCTATTATATTAATATATTTAGAATGCCAGAGAAGAGGATTGTGGAGACGATCCAGCGTTGCAATATTAGAATTGCTGGATAAGTTTAAAGACTTTATCATGCCTGTCTTTTATTATTATTATCATTATTATTATTATTATTATTATTATTATTATTATTATTTCTTTATAGCTTTTAAACCTTTATTATTTCTTATTTGTTCCTTGCATGTTTTTATATGTACAATACCTTGGTTCCTAAAGGTTGTTGTTAGTGTGCCTTATAAATAAATTGAACTTGAATATGAAACTATATTGCAGCATTTCTGGTGACATTTAGATTTTTTTCCTCGACTTCCGCAATATTTTTATTTGTCTCCTTTATTTGTCTCAACTTCTATCGGATAAAAGTTAATTTTGCGTTTGCGGTTTTCTTGCTCTCCAGAACCTTACATGACAGAGCAAACAGCGCCGCTAAATCCTCATTTAAATACTGCTGTTTGCTCCGCAAATGATAACAGGAGCAGTCTTAATAGATCAGGCGCTAATCGTAGAAACATAACCAGAGCAAAACTGCGCAGCAAATGTTAAATAGCGCAGCAGTTTTGCCCTCGTCATAACTCAGCCCCTTAGTGTGCTAAGCATTTTAGAGATGGTTTAATAGTCATATTGCAGTTTATGTGTGCTCCGTGTTCTGACAAGGCTGATGCCTTTTTGAGCTGTGCAGATCATATGCTGCAGACCTTTCCTGTTTGTTTCATGCTGTGATGCATTATGTGAGTATGCTCTTGATATGGAGAGAACCTTCCTGTTCCTCCTGAAGTCGATAATGCCTCTGTGCTGTTCAGGAGTAAGTTGTTGACCTGACACCATTCTGTCAAATATAAGCATCATAACTGCGTTGTCATCTGAACACTTGATGATGTAGCTGCTGGGGTGACAGGGGACACATTCATGGGTGTACAGGTCATACAGGAGTGGGCTCAGCCCATGATTAGTGTGAGGGGGGAGGAGAGGTGGGGGCTGAGCTTCACATCCTGTAGTCTGTTTGAAAGAAGTCTCTAATCCAGGAGCAGGTGGAAGGTGGGAGGTCCAGGTACCGCAGTTTCTGTACTAAGATGTCTGGTGTGATGGTGTTGAAGGTTGAAGGTCTATGAAGAGGACTCTTACATAGTTACCATGGTGTTCAATGTGGCTCAGCATGGTGTGAAAAGTGATAGTAATGGTGTCCCCAGTGCAAGGTTTGCTTCAGTAGGTGAATTGGGAGCTTCAAATGTTGGTGGGAGGCAGACCTGATATGCTGCTGGTCCAGCCTCTAGAAAAGGGGTGTCAAACTCCGGTCCTCGAGAGCCAGTATCCTACAGGTTTTCATTCTGTTGTGTCTAGTAATATGTGCTACTCCGTACCACTAGGTGGTGTCGAGAGAACTAGAACTGCAGAAGAAGTGTGTAAGATGGTGGACTAATAAGGACGGTGAAAGTGTTCATTAAAGAAAACCTCATTGGACGTTGAAGAGTGTTATTCTGATATTACCCGGAAATACAACAAAATTGGCGACGAGAGAACCTACGTTTCTTCCCCTTTTTTATCAACGTCGTCCTGCTACTGACGGAACATGGCTGCAAACGTCCATCCGCCTACAGTGTTTTTACCGTGTCCCGGAGAACCAGCGCTGCCCTTCGACACGTGGATGCGTATGTTCAACAATTACTTGCTTGTTATTAATGCATCAAGAAAATGCCTGGCCTGACGCCAGCGGAGAGCAACCTTACTTCACTGCTTAGGAAATGAGGGACAACAGATTTTCTACTCTTTACCAGATACGGGGGACACTTTTACTTCAGCTGTTACTGCTCTAGAGAAGCACTTTTCACCGAGAGTTAACGTGGTTGTGGAACGACATGCTTTCAGGAAGCGGAAGCAGGCACTACACGAGACTGTTGCACAGTATGTTGCCGCACTATGCGACCTTGCTTCCAAATGTGGATTCGAGGATAAAACGGATGAAATGATCTGCGACCAGTTAGTCGAACATGTCATTAGCTCTAGCATAAGAGAAAGACTTTTACTTGAACCAGAGCTGACGCTAGATAAAGCTATAACACTTGCAATACACATGGAATCAGCAGCCCATCAAGCTAAAACAATAGCTGCAGATGACAGTGCTCCAGTCCAAGCTGTACAGCCCCAGTTACACTCTAAAAAAAACAAGTACAAACAAAATACTAGTCAGCGTAGCTCTCCTGCTTCTTCCAAGCTTGCCCAGAACTGCTTTAGGTGTGGCTCAAATAAACATCTTGCTAACTTTGCCAAATGTCCTGCTGCTAAGGTCACATGTAAATCATGCTACAAAATTGGACACTCGTGTTTGCCGTTCATCCAAGTCCGGAGAGGTCCTTGAAGTACATTTACCTGACCTTCCTGTGTTATATCTGAGAAATTCCTTGCATGCACCTAAGAAACTACAATGTGGGATTAAAATCAGTACACCTGCTTGCCCCACTAAAGACATTGAACTGATCATAGATACAGGCTCTGCAGTATCTATCCTGCCCCATCACATCTACTCGAAATATTTCACCGACGTACCACTGCAGCCTCCAGAACTTAAGTTGGTAACATACACCAGAGAAAAAATTCCTGTAACAGGCTGCTTATGTGTCAAAGTGACTAGAGGTACTGTAACTGCCCCAGCTACATTCTTCGTCATGAAAAAGGGTACACCTCTTCTCGGACGAGACCTGATGGAAGCCTTAAACATCTGCATTAAAGGCAACACTGTTCTCTCTCCGTAAGCAGTTCCTCCTGCACCTGTGATGACCACAGACTCATCACCTTCACCTTGCATTCCAGTTGTGCCTGAGATTGGCTGCGCACGTGCCTTTGTGCACAAAATGAAAATTGACCCTTCAGTCAGACCTGTTCGCCTGAAACTACAACGTCTGCCATTTGCTGTGAGAGCTTCTGTGCCGCAGAACTAGCCCTCTTAGAAAATGCAAATGTCATTGAAAGGATTGATGCTTCACCCTGGGTTTCACCCATTGTGGTGACAGGACGTAAAAATGGTGGCATACGAATGTGTGCAGATATGCAAGAACCAAACAAAGCCATCATCACCGACTGCTACCCCTTTCCTCATATGGAGGAAATCTTCACAAACCTACAAGGTGCAAAAATGTTCTCCTCAATTGACTTGGCCAATGCATACTACCAGCTGCCCCTACATGAGGAGAGCAGAGACCTTACAGCTTTTATCACACACGAGGGACAATTTCGATTCTGTAGAGTTCCATATGGGCTAGCATCTGCCCCTTCTGCCTTCCAGAAAATGATGGCAGAAATCCTCAAAGATCTCCCAGGTGTCCAAAGTTACCTGGATGACCTCATCGTGTTAGGGAAAACTACTTCAGAACATGATCAAAACCTCAGTGCTGTCCTCCACAGGCTCAGAGAAGCTGGATTAGTGCTCAGTGAGGAAAAATGTCACTTCAGGAGAACATCACTGCGTTTTCTAGGACATGTCATTACAGCTGATGGTATCCTTCCGGATCAGGACCATATTGACGCTGTTCTTAAAGCTCCTTCACCTTCAGACACTGCTGCTCTAAGGTCTTTCCTGGGCCTTGTTTCTTGGTACTCTAAGTTCCTGCCCAACTTTGCAACGGTTGTGGCCCCTATGCGCACATGTGCCAACGACAAGGACAGTTTTACATGGATTCCTGCAGCACATTCTAGTTTTGAGGAAGTTAAGCAACTCCTTGTGAATAACAGCACTTTCACTTTTTGACTCTTCCTTGCCTGTTGTCATCTCCACAGACGCCAGTGACTACGGCCTTGGAGCTGTCATGGCTCAAATACAACAGGAAAAGCCAGTAGCTTTTGCCTCCCGCACGCTCACTATGACAGAACGTAAGTACTCAACTGTCAAGAAAGAAGCCCTTGCTTGTGTATGGGCTACAGAGAAATGGCATACATATTTGTGGGGACGCCCCTTCACTCTCCGCACAGATCATCAGGTGCTAACAACGCTCCTGAGTACATAGGGAATCAGTCGAGCTGGAATGCGTATCGCTCGCTGGTCAGTGCGGTTGCTGTGTTTCGACTATGACGTCATCTACCGCCCAGGTTCACAGAACTACACAGCTGGCTGTCTTTCACGTCTTCCCTTACCTGTGTCTACCGACTCCACTCTGGACCCAGAACCTGAAATGGTAGCACACATTTCTACTACTTTATCTGCACTTTCTGTGACCGACTTTGACTCGGCATGTTCTTCTTGCCCTGAACTGTCTGCGCGCCCAGATTGGAAATGGTTGGCCGTCATCCACTAAATCTGTTTCTGACATTCTTGCCCCTTACCACAAAATTAGAGATGAGCTATCTACAGTGGATAACTACATTCTCAGGGGTTCCAGACTTATTGCACCACTTTCAATAAGAGCTGCACTCATCACGCTTGCTCATGAGAGTCACCAGGGAAGATATGATTGTTAAGAGATCTCTACTGGTGGCCAAAAATGGACTCTGACGTACACTCTTTCATTGCTGCATATGTCACTTGCCAGTTAAATGACAAGACTGCTCACACACATCCTGCTGCACTTCAGCCTATTCCACTGCCTGATGGACCATGGAAAAAAACTTGGTCTAGACATTGCTGGACCTTTTGAAACTGCTGACCCTGCTTGCAGATTTGCCGTCACCCTTACTGATTATTACTCTAAATGGCCTGAAGTTGCTTTTCACCTACTGCCACATCCGGTGATGTCATTAAGTTTCTGTCTTCTGTTTTCAGTCGTCATGGAAACCCTGAAAACATTGTCACAGATAATGGTACACAGTTTACCTCCGTTGCTTTTGCTTCTTTCCTCCAGCAGAGAAATATCTCTCACAACAGAACATCAGTGTACTACCCGGCTGCTAACGGAGCCATTGAAAGGTTTCATCTTGCACTCAGATCATGCATCCAAACTGCAATACAACACTCCATGCCATGGAAAGAGACGGTTATGGATTGGCTTCACGCCTACCGTGCAACACCCCATGCAACAACATCTACTTCTCCGCATGAACTCTTGTATGTTTGGAAAATGCCTACTAAACTGAACATTCTTTCCTTGCCTCCAGCTGATTCTGCTCAACATGACTTTGCACGCCGCAGAGTTCATGAACATCAGCAAAACATGAAAGCCTATACTGACACCAAACGTTCCGCAAGAAAGCCGCTTTTCCGGTCAGGAGAGAGGGTGAGGATAAGAAAACTACATTGTGTGGCTAAAGGCCATCCCAGGTTCACACCTCCTGAAACCGTAAGGAAGACCAAAGGCAAACACTCCTTCTTGCTCAGTGATGGAAGGATTTGGAATGCTTCACACCTTGCCCACTTCCCCACAATGACTGAACAAAACTCTGATACTTCCAGGTTTTCACACACTAGTGATGCTACATCTGCTCCCAAGAAACTGCCGCATACCAGATATAAGCCTGGTTGGTACAAGGACTATGTGATGCCATAAAATGTATTAATGTTGTATATGGTATTTTGGTATCAAGATTGTACTATACCTTGGGTTACTTAAGTTATGTGTAAGTGTTATAAGTACATAAGACTTAATTTAGTATATGCTGGTAAACTTACATATTTTGCCTAAGTCTACAGTTGCATTATTTCATTCTGCTTAAAGAGATAAGTATAATGTATTTCAGTTGCTAAATTGTTTTAAATATGTGTTTCAGAACTGTTTAGTTTACAGGCTAATTACTTATTCTACTGTTCTGCTAATTCTTTTAAGGAAGGTTATTCTTAAAGAGAGAGAGGAGATGTTGTGTCTAGTAATATGTGCTACTCCGTATATTCTTTCCCTGATCTAACACACCAGAATAAAATCAAAGGGATCCTTCTTGTCAACTTCTCCACAATAACCCATTAATTTCAGTCAGGTGTGTTAGATCAGGAAAACAATGAAAAACTTGCAGGATGCCGGCCCTCGAGGACCGGAGTTTGACACCTCTGCTCTAGAAGCATTACATCATCACAGACATTAGGACAATGGGCCAGGAATTGCTGTGGTCACTGTTGCCTGGTATCTTGAGGATGGGGGCGACAGTGATGGTTTTATCATACAAAACAGAAAAAAAGGATTACCCTGTTGTAGGTTATCTATTAATGAGAGTTTGTGGATGGTTGCTGTCTTGCACAGCTTGTAGAATATAAGTATAGTATATAAGGTTTATTTACAGGAGAAGTATTTAATACAGAATTAAGTAATGAGAGTGGTCGTCCCGACTCATGTGAAGTTGAGAGAGACTCTAGGGAGGCAAGAGGAAAAACAATAGTTATACATTTCTGTAGAAAGAATCCTCCTTCCTGAAGACCTTGGGTGGATACACAACTCCAAGAGCTGGCGTCAAAACCACCTCACATAGTTGTGTCTCCACCAGAACCAGTCTGACTAAGGGTCTGAGGAAGGACCAGATAAAGGTCATCTTACCGTCGCAGTGAACTTTTAACAGAGCATGTATATGAAGAGAATAAACCTTAAAAGTGAATCAGTGTAAATACAATTTATAAATGAATATAGTAAAGTAAATAATTAAAGGTGTGAGTAACGTTATATATGGAGCATAATAAGTAAAATTTCTTCCACGAGGGGCAGGTGTAGAAAAGTCCTGATGGGGGTGCCAGGCAGGGGCACTGACCAGGAAAAGGTTGTCACAAATAAGATATATATTTTAAGGTTTAATTTTATATTGAACTGATTATTACAACTAAGTGATCATCTAATGTAAAAAAGTTTAGAAAAATCCAAGAAGAGTTTACATTAAATATTTCTAAGCACTGTCTTGCTCTTTCTGTTGATACAATATGTTAAAAAATACATAGTTGAGAATGGTGATTAATCATGATTAATTCATTTCTAAGCTGTAATTAATTTGATAAAATAGTTTAATCATTTGACAGCCCTAGTATTAACATATGAACAACAATATAATTAATCTTATACTCTATTCTATTCTTCTATTCTACAGTCATTAAGCAGACGCTTTTATCCAAAGCGACTTACATTTGAGAGTAAGAACAACACAAGCATGAATTCAAACAAGATGGGACGTCATAATTAAGTGATAGTCAGACCGCTTTTGAGTCCAGTTGGACCCAGGTGCTGTCATGTAGTGCTAGTGCAGTGATAAAATGTTTTTTTTTCTAAACATCTACACAGAAGCACATTTTCACCCAAAAGTATCAATCAGCAAAAACTATCTGTTTAATTGACTTGTTATCATCATTTCATCATAACTTTGTAATGAGATTGTAGTTCAGCACTAACTGTCTCGTATGGTTCCGATTTACTGGATTTAATGGGTCTTTACTCACCACCAGTGTTGTGGTTGTTACTGAAAAAAAGCATGGTATTAAAAAAATTTAAGCAGCTTGGCCCAGTGTCAGTTGGGCTGCCGATTTCCTGTTCTATGGACCAGTTGGACCAATAAATAAACTGTGTCAGCCTAAAAACTGCTCGGCCCACCGGTATGCCAGATGGCCAGTCCGTCTCTGCTCATATTGCAGAGTTAACAGACAGAAAGACCAACGATCAATCAGTCAACACAAGTGCAGGAGTTTTTGTAGCTGCTGGGATCCACTGACTGAAGTGTGGTTCTGACTTCCAACCATATTTTACTAAAGTCAGTTATAATCCTTTATTTTATTTCTTAAGGTGAGCTGTCTATAATCAGTAATGTGACATTTTGTGAGCAAATATATTTAGATTACTTCTCAAGACTTGTTTTAATCTTTTAATCTTTATTACAAAAAAAAACAACAGTTCCAACGATTTAAGATACAGGGTATATACATGCATTTAATTAATTTTCTTCTGTTAAATAAATTAAACAGATTTTGTGTTGTTTGTTTTTCAGTATCCTTTCAAATAAGCGAACTAAACTACAGTAACCATCAGCTGCAGGACAAATTTACAGGTGAGAAAGATTTTTATCTGAATAAACAAACACTAATATCACACTTCATAATATTTACCTCAATCTTGTCATGTTTTACATTTTTAACTATGGTTGTTTTAAAGTTATGGAAAGTAACTTCAGTCAGCTGCAGGCCAAACTTACAGGTAAGAAAGATTTTTATCTGAATAAACAAACACTAATATCACATGTAGTGACTTCCACAGTCACTAGTGAGGTAAAGGATGGGTTTGGTCTATTTGTATGACACACCGTTTATGTCTAAAACAAACACTCTTAGACCTGATGCATTTCTCCTTTTATTGATCGTCTTTCATGGTTCACAGAATTAACACACTGGGCAGGATGCAGCAGTAAACTTGTTGAACTTAACAAGTGATTGTGAATGTAACGCATTTAGACTTAACATACACGCTTTGGGCTATTAAGCTCAGCGGTCAACAAAAATTACAGCTACCCAGCCCTCCTCTCTCTGGCAAAACCATCCGTGACTGACTGACAACTTCTTAATAGTTCATCCCGTCACCTACCACATCCACATGACCCCACCCTGCACATCACCATGACAACCAAATAAAACAAATCATCCACCCAGTGATCATTACTCCAAACATGTTTTATGGCTCCTACATCACACTTCATAATATTTACCTCAATATTGTCATGTTTTACATTTTTAACTATGGTTGATTTAAAGTTATTAAAACTAACTTCAGTCAGCTGCAGAGCCGTCATGAAATCCTGAGTAAAAATCACAGCCAGTTAATGGATGAAATGATGAAGCTGAAGAAGAAGATTGACGGTGAGAGAAGAATGAAAACTAACACATAACATCACCTCTGAACATGTGACATGAATCTAGCTTTAAATTAACTTTTATTTTAAAATCAAATGAAATGAAATCAAATCTGTCATTTCAATTAAACTTTATTGAACGATTTTCTCTTGTAAACTGTCTTTATTCTTTACCATGGAAATTTGTGACTAAATTTATTTAGATTCCTTCTCTTGAAAATTGTTTTTTTATCGTTATTACAAACAAAGTTATTATAAAATTGATGATTAACACCATCTTTACTTTTTAAAGATAAACAGAACAACTTGACAGGATAACATTTATAAAATAGGATGAGCCAGATTACGATTTAGGCAGCATGACTCCAGGAACTAACTGAACCTCACTGGTGTCACTTTGGAAACAACTGATTGTTTTATTGATTAAAACTTGCTTTGTTGATCTAAAAACAGCACCACAAAAACAGCACTGCACGGCACACGCATATTGGTATTAGATATAGATGGAAAAGATAACATGAGGGGAATAAGATAAGGCCTATGGTCCGTGTGCCATATTTTGCTTGACAGATTTACTCTATCATTGTAGACATGTTATATACATGGCTGCCCTTATTATTTTTATCTTATTTTCTTTAGTCTTTACATGTCAGTGCCGAACCTGACAGGGAGATAAGGGAAGAGGGGGAAAAAAGGAGAAAAGGACAGGATTAAAATGTGGAAATAACAGTTGTCTATGCTGCCTAAAACACACCACAAAAAAACAATATAAACTACCACAGTACTACATGATACATAAAGAAAAATAGGATAATGATTTGAAAAAGTAAAGTAGTCATAAAACGTACCTGCAGAGAAACGTACCAACACACAAACATCAGCAACATCTAATCAGAAGCGGATGGAGAGATGAGCATGTTTGTGAGCGTGTAGGTGTGAACGTGTGTGTGTGGCCATGCAACAAGGAAGAAATGTGTGCTTGCAAGGGGGCCGTGATCACGTCGCACCCCGAAGCATCAGCAGGGGATGGGGGGACACTGAATCATGTTATAACACACAGCCCCCTCAGGGCTACCTCAGTGTGTGTGAGTGTGTCTGTTATAGGGTATAGTGCAATACTGTTAAATGTGGTAATGTCTAACGTGTAAATAAAATCGGGGGGAGAGAGGTGACAAAGGGAGGGGATGGAGGAAGGGCCACCTCGGTGGCTCCTGTCCACCAACCCACAGCCCATGTGCCCGACCCCCCCGAGACCCTAAATGTATATTGATGTCTAGGTTGTGATTAAAATCTAGTGGAGCTGGCAGTCGCAGCTGTCCACAATGGGGACCCCTCAGCCAAACGCACCGCCTCCACCCGCCCCACAGAGCCCTATCTGTGGTGTGTATGATGTGGGGTGGCGGGGGAGGGCAACCGGGGAGGGGCACAACCCGGAGAGCGATCTCTCTCCCAGACAGCCAAATCCTGAGCTGGCCACTGTAGGCGCCCGCATTTCCCGAAGACCACCCAAGGGCAGAAGGGCAAAGGCCCGGCCTAGAGCCCAACACATCAGCACTCCAGACGCTCACCCACCCCCAGCAGCCCACGCCACCACACCAGGGGAACAAAAAGCCCCAGAACAAACAGCACCACTTCTTTCTGCTCATGACTGATAAGATGTGAAGACTTTTATGGACCACAGAATGTTCACGTTGTTGTTCATCCTGAACATCATTAAGCTGCGTAACATTAAATTTGTAATGTCTGTCTTCGAAAAGAGAAAACGGAGATGGGAAATAACAAAGATGGACCTGGTTTAATATGTTTTTCATCAGAGAATCTTTGTTATAATTGTGAAAAACCTGCAAAACAGTTCCGATTTAAAAGTTCAA